>NC_050575.1:368248328-368420995 GCF_011100635.1 Trichosurus vulpecula | reverse complement strand
ATATTTTTGGGTCAAAGGGTATGGTAGTTTAATAACTTTTGGGGCATAATTCCAGACTACTTTCCAAAATGGTTAGATCATTTAACAATTTCACCAAAGATGAATTAGTGTCCCAATTTTTCCCTGTCCCCTCCAACATTCGTTGCTTTCCCCTTCTATCATTTTAGTCAATCTGGTAGGTATAAAATTACATTTCAAAATTGTTTTAATTTGCATTTCTCTAATTAATAAAGAATTAAAGCATTTTTCCATATGTCTATAAATTGTTTTGATTTCTTAATCAGAAAATTGCCTTTTTACATCCTTTCACCATTTATCAACGTCTTTTCTTTCAGAAGAGAGATATCTAGGGTCCCGGTTGGGTCCTCCTTGATTTGGAAATTGAACGGGGAAGGGAAGGAGGCTTGGTTACTAAGAATCTCCTGAATAGGTAATGGTTCTGCCAGGCCACCCCTATAGTGTCAAATCAATACAAAAAACCAATGGGCTTGGCCAAGGCTTCCCAAGGTGTACTCAGGTTATTGCTGAGGGTCATTAAGATGGTTTCAAAAGGGTCTGCAAGGCCAAAACTGTTTTGCTGTTAACATTAAGACATTTAAAATTTTACTACAGTAACAACAATGGATGTTACCCACATACATCAATAAGTCTTAAGGGAGGAATCCTCAAAAGTGTAAAGGGGTCCTGAGACCAAAAAAATGTGAGGAAGTAGGCTAGGCAACTAACTGTGCTGCAAATTCAGGAGACGCCCTGTCCTCAGAAAGCTTACTTTTTAGCGTAGTAGGGTGTATAAACAAATAAACAGACAAGGAGTTTCAGGATAATTTAAAATGGAGAGAGTAGTAATGATCTAGGAAATCAGGAAAGGTTACTCTGTAGAGGCTCATCTTGAAGGAAGCAGAGGATTAGAAGATGAGAGGTAAGGAGAGAGTATAATGCGGAGACTTTGTTTTGTTCAATTGTTTTTAGTTGTGTCCAAATCTATGTGATCTTATTTGGTGTTTCTTGGCAATTTCCTTCTCCAGCCTATTTCCAGAGGAGGAAACAGAGGTAAACAGGGTTAAGTGACTTGGCCAGGGTCCTAGAGCTAGTAAGTAGCTGAGGCCAGATTTAAACTCAGGAAGATGAGTCTTCCAGACTCCAGGTGCAGCACTCTATCCACTATGGCGCCACCTAGCTGGCCAATTGAAGAGAAAGGACTATAGATTTCTCCCCACCATCCACTTAAATTCCTCTCTAGGAGAACCACTGCTTTTAAATGGTGTAAAAGCTACATGACAGGAACAGTCATTCACCTAAGTTTGGGATCAATGAAAATGATATGATTTTTGAAATATGATCAAGGAACATTAGAAGATCCTTTAAGACCATCTAATTGAACTCTATTCCTTGTCATTTGATAGAAGAAAGCCTGAGTCAAAGAATGGGATGATGATCAGCCTTAGGTCAGGAAGTTAATAAGCAGCAGAAGAGAAGAATTCTAGCAGGACTAGAATTCACATTTCTTTTTGCCCAATTCTATTACCTTTTGTGCTACACAATTCCATCTTCCCTAACAGGTAGTGTCATGCTGTTATGCACCCAACAGAATAAAAGCAGAAAATAAGGCAATTGACTTCAACATATTCAATCTGAGAGATTCACTCTATTTACTTAGGTAGCAGAGTAATCAAACATCATGGCCCTCCCAAAAATTGTACTCTTGAACTTTTCCTGTTGGCTTATTACTTCCCACTATTCTCAGTACCAGTAGACAAAGTGAATTGCAGACATTGACCCAAAAGGAAAAAAAAATCAAGATGTCCTGCAAATGTGTCAGTAACTAGAGAATCAGCAAGAATTAACTCCTACTAAACATATTTAATTTAGAATTAATAAGGTGGTAGTATGGAAATTAAATCTCAAATGGTTGGAGAGAAAGAGCACCTATTGAGGTACAAATATATAAAAGATAAATCTACTTGCAATGTAATTAATTCAAATCTGCAGAACCAATAAGTGTGTGGCAATGTTCCTATTATTATATTACACTTGTGAGGAATGCTTAGGAATTTAATTAGCATTTAACCATACAACTAAGGAAAATGTGATATTAAGCATGCTATCTAATTAACTTGCTATAGATTGCTTGTTAAATAAATATTAAATATATAAACACTTGAGGCCCAGCTGAAAATGTGGCCCTAACTGGATCTTTGTTTACTCAGGAGCATTTTTTTCACTTGTAGTAGTTATAAGGACCAAAATTACATCCCCAGCAGTGAAGGGGGAATCTAGATTTTGTCCTTGAAATATGAACCAGCTGGTTTCCATTGCTTGAAGATTCTGATTCTGAGCACAATGAGATACTTTGCCTCACTTTGGAGGGTTCCAATGATTAAATGTCCAGTGTTAATGAACCACTTGCAAGGAAAATTAGTAGCAGCTGTAAGGTTTATTCCTGTTAATGGCTACAGGTGATAAAGTGATCGGTGGGGGATGGAGGAGAATGAAGAAAGGAGAGAAGTAGAAATGTGTCATCCTGTTATCCACCTGATAAAGAATAAAACCACAAAAGACTGGTCTGAATTCAGGTGTTCTCTCTCTGTCTCTATCTCTCTGTCTCTATCTTTCTCTGTTTCTATTTCTCTGTCCTTGTCTGTCTTTCTTTGTTTCTTCTTTGTTTCTGTCTCTCTGTCTCTCTCTCTCTCCTGGATTTGTTTTGTTCTGTCCATGTTGTATTTTAGCTTCATTTCTGCCCCTTGCTTAGATCCTTAGACTTAAACAAATCCCCTTTCCTCTTTTTCTATATTTTCCTTAATTACAAAATGGGCTTTTAAAAACTCTCACTACCTGCCTACCTTATATGATTGTAGTGAAAGAAATAAATAGAAGATAAGAGAGAAATAAGTAAATTATAAACTGTTGTGTCTATTTAATAATTAAATGATTAATAGTAACAGTAGTAGTAATAATTATTGCTTAAGTGATTTATATGTATGAAGAGCCCCAAACATAACTGTTTCACACACACACACACACACACACACACTCATACACACATGCACACACACACACATACATGCAGACTTTTTTCCCATTGAAAGAAAAGAAACTACATATGTAAGGGTAAGATTCTATTCAAAAAAGTAAGTGCTCTCTTTGACCCATATAGGCTCTGTCATACTGGAATGGTCATTCACTTTTTAATGCTTGGGGCACTAAAATCCCCAAGACTATAAAGCATGATGTAGGTGTCTATCTGCTCTGAGAGAAGCAATTCTATCATTAAGAATTTCCTACTCTAATAAAATCCTAACTCTGGTATTCCATTCTGTTGCTTCAATAGTGTCCAGCTCTTTGTGATCACATTTTGTATTTTTTTTAGCAGAAGTACTGGAGCGGTTTGCCATTTCCTTCTCCAGCTCATTTTCCAGATAAGGAAAGTGAGGCAAACAACGTAAAGTAATTTGCCGAGGATCACAGAGCTCATAAGCATCCAAGGCCAGATATGAGCACAGGAGGATGAGTCTTCCAGACTCCAGGCCTAGAGTTCTATCCATTGCACAACTTAGCTGCCCAAGTCTGGCATAGACACACATATATACAACATGTGAATATATATATTTGTGTCAATATATACATGAATATAGGAGGATATATTTATATAGCATTCAAAAATTTTCATGGATTTTCTACATATCTAAATTTTGACACAGTCAATCTTTATGACAGGCAATACAAACAGTAATAGTAGTAAAAAATAATACCTAACATTTATATAATGCTTATTACGTATTGGGCACTGTGTTAAGTCCATAAAATTGACAATTCATATAAATCTCAAAACAACTCAGGAAGGTCTATACTATTATTATCCCCATTTTACAGATGAGGAAAGTGAGGCAACTGGGGTTAAGTGACCTGCCTGGGGGCATACAGCTATTAAGTATCTGAGGCCAGATTTGAACTGAGATCTTCCTAACTCCAGGCCCAGTTTTCTTTCTGCTATACCACCTGGCTATGAAGCTATAGGCACTATCATACTCGTTTTGCACATGAGGAATCTGGGGTTCTGAGGAGTTCAGTGACTTTGGTCTCATAGCTGGTAAATTTGAGAGGTGACATTTGAACCCACTTAGTCTTAACTCCTACTCAGTAATATTTCCACTGTGACATATATTCTCCTATCAGCAAAACTCTTGAGGAGGACTATATAGCCTCAAAAAGGGAAACCTTAGAGTGGGAAGTGTGGGTTCTTCCTAGCCATGGCAGTTGGGGGCTGCAGGGAGGGTAAGCGATGTCAGAAGAGATGTAGCTGTGGGAGCAATAGTGCTTGTGGGCTGGGGGGCAGAAGCTGAGTGAGGAGGCTTGGTGACAGGCAGGCTCATAAGCACCTCACCTCAGCTCTCATGACACCTTCTCCTTGAATATTTCAAATCAGATCCCCTTCTTGGGTTTAGCAGGAAAACAGACCTTTCACTGCTGTCTCTTCTAATCTGCCAGTCACTTGTTCAGTCTATGGAACACCAACTGACAGCTACGGAAGTTCTGTTTGGAGAAATGACTGCATAATTTGTATTTGAGAAAGAAGTTCATTCTGTATTAGAGACAATTTATCATCCATTTAGGGAACTAATTGGACCATGCTGTTTCACCCTCCTAAAATATGCCCCCCCTCTGTCTGTCTAAATCTTACCCATACTTCAATATCCAGCTTGTCTAACCTTCTGCAAACTTTCTCAGCCCACCACAGCCCACAATGACCTCTTATCCACCTTGGCTCCTTAACCCCTAAATTACTGTGCCTCTCTCCCAGCAGTCAACTGGGTACTATCTTGTGGAATCTCTTCCCTTGTCTGGAGCTATTATTTAAAACTTGAATTTATTTATTTTTTTTATAGTTCCAAATTAGATGGTTGATTCCTTGAGGGCAGGGACTATGTTTTCTCCATCTTATAATCACCCCTATCACCAAGTAGAGGACTTTTCCCACAATCAGTATTTAACTCTGTTTTGAAGGAAAAGAAGAAAGGAAGGAAGGAAGGAAGGAACAAAGGCAGGAAAGAAAGAAGGAAGGAAGGAAGGAAAGAAGGAATGAAGGAAGGAAAGGAAGAAGGAAGGAAGGAAACAAGGAAGGAAGGATAGAAGGAAAGAAGGAAGGAATGAAAGAAGGAAGTAGAAAAGAAGGATGAAAGAAAGAAGGAAGGAAGGAAGGAAGAAAGGTAGGAAGGAAGGATCGAAAGAAAGAAGGAAGGAAGGAAGGTAGGAAGGAAGGAGGGAAGGAATGAAGGAAGGAAGGAAGAAAGGAAGTAAGGAAGGAAAGAAGGAAGGAAGGAAGGAGGAAAGGAAGAAGGGGGAGAAAGAAGTAAAGGATGGAGGAAAAAAGGAAGGAAGGAAGGAAGGAAGAATGGTGGGTAAGTGACGACTAGTCTTACCATTGACTCAGAGCAGCAAGAGAAAGCTCTTCTTTCAACTGCTCCTCATCAATGTTGGAAATCTCATTTAGTCTTTTAAGTCAGTTTCCTCAAATTGCTTTAATAACAACTTTTTTACATTCATCTTCATAGGGTTATTTAGATTAGCAAAACATATTACACCAAATGTAGTATAATCACCATCACAGGTTCTGATGCTCACATAAATTTCTTCTGAGCATCAGTAAAATGTTGTCTAAAGTACTTGCCTTCAAGAACTTGAACACATCAATATTAATTAAAAAATAGGCTTTGACTTGCTTTTGCTTTTTTTTTCTTTTCTAATGGTAGTTTATTTTTTCCAATTACATGTAAAGATGGTTTTCAACATTCATTTTTATAAGCTTTTGAGTTCCAAAAATATCCACCTTCCTCCCTCTACCCCTCCTCCCCAAAATGGCAAGCAATTTGGTATAGGTTATTCTTGTGCAATCTTGGACACGTATTTCCACATTAATCACATTGTGAAAGAAGAAGAACAAAAAAGACAAGCTACACAAAAAAAAAACAACAAAACAAAGTGAAAATAATATGCTTTGGTCAGCATTCAGACTTCATAATTCTTTCTCTGGATGTGGATAACATATTCCATCATGAGCCTTTTGAAATTGTCTTGGATCATTGTATTGCTGAGAAGAGCTAAGTCTATCATAGTTGATCATCACACAGTGTTACTATTATTATGTACTAGTTCTTCTAGTTCTGCTCACTTCACTCAGTATCAGTTCACGTAAGTCTTTCCAGGTTTTTCTTAAATCTGCCTATTCATCATTTCTTATAGCACAGTAGTATTCCATGACATTCATATAACAAAATTTTTTCAGCCATTCCCCAATTGATGGGCATTCCCTCAATTTGCAGTTCGTTGCACCACAAAAAGACCTGATATACTGATATATGTGTATGCATATATATATATATATAATATGCACATGTATGTATGTATGTGTATGTATATATATGTTTGTGTGTATACAGATATACATACAAATACACACACACACACACACACACATATATATTTAGTGCATGTAGGTCCTTTTCTCTTTTTATCATTTCTTTGGGATATAGACCTAGTAGGGTATTGCTGGATCAAAGGGTAGTTTCAAATTGTTCTCCAGAATGGTTGTATCAGTTCACAGCTTGACCAACAATGCATTATTGTCCCAATTTTCCCACATCTTTTCCAACATTTATCATTTCCCATTTTCTGTCATATTAGCCAATCCGATAGGTGTGAGGTGGTGCGTCAGAGTTTCCGCACTTGATTGTGAGGTTTTTATTTTATAATGCATGGTCAATTTTTGTGTAGGTGCCATATGCTGCTGAGAAAAGGTATATTCCTTTCCATCCCCATTCAATTTTCTCTTGAGGTCTATCATATCTAATTTTCTAATGTTCTATTCAACTCCTTAACTTCTTTATTGTTTATTTTGTGGTTAGATTTATCTAGTTCTGGGAGGGGGAGGTTGGGGGTCTCCCTTTAGTATGATTTTGCTATTTCTTCCTGTAACTCACCTTCTCCTTTAAGAATCTGGATGCTATATTACTTAGTACATATATGTTTATCATTGATATTTCTTCATTGTCTAGGTGCCTTTTAGCAAAGTGTAGTTTCCTTCCTTGTCTCTTTTAATTAGATCTATTTTTTTGCTTTTGCTTTGTCTAAGATGAGGATTGCTCCCCCTCATTTTTTTTTGCTTTAGCTGAAGCAAAACAGACTCTACTTCAGTGCCTTACTTTTACTTTGTGTGTGTTTCTCTGCTTCCAATGTGTTTCTTTTAAACAAGATATTGTAGGATTATTATTTTTAATACATTATGATATCCAGTTCTGTTTTATGGGAGAGTTCATCCCAATCACATTCATAGTTATGATTATTAACACTGTATTTTCCTCCATCTTATTTTCCCCTGTTTATACTTTTCTCTTTCTCTTCTTTCACCCTCTTTCTCCTCACTAGTGTTTTACTTTTGACCACTGCCTCCCTCAATCTGCCCTCCCTTCTATCAGTCCCCTTCCCATTTTCTTTTCCCCTTCTCCTCTTACTTACTTTTAGGGTAAGAGATTTCTTTACCCAGCTGGTGTGTTTATCATTCCCTCTTTGAACCAAATAAGATTAGTGTAAGGTTCAAACAATTCTCACCCGTTCCCTTCTTTCCCTCTTCTGTAAGAGGTCTTTTGCACCACTTCCTGTGATATAATTTACCCTATTCTGCCTCCCCCTTTCTTTTTCTCCCAGTACAATCCTTTTTTTGCCCCTTAATTTTTTTTATCATCCCATCAAAGTTAACTTATCCCCAACCCTCTGTCTAAATATACTCCTTCTAACTGTCCCAATAGAGATGGCTCTTAAGAGTCACAAGTAACATCTTCCCATGTAAATAGTCTAATCTTATTGAATAACACTTGTTTTTCTTTCCTGTTTACCTTTTTATGCTCCTTTTGAGTCTCGTATTTGAAGATCAAATTTTTTGTTCAGCTCTAGTCTTTTCATCAGGAAACTTTGACAGTCCCCCATTTCATTGAATGTCCATCTTTTCCCATTGTGCTCAGTTTTGGCAGATGGTCAACTCTTGGTTGTAATCCAAGCTCCTTTGCTTTCCAGCATATCATACTTCAAGCCCTTTGATTCTTTAATGTAGAAGCAGCTAAGTCCTATGTAATCCTGATTGTGTTTATTTAACTCGCAGATATTTAAATTTAATTTGATTATTTCTGGCTACTTGCTGTATTTTCTCCTTGATCTGATAATTCTGGAATTTGACAGCAATATTTCTTGGAGTTTTCATTTTGAGATCTCTTTCAGGAGGTGATCAGTGAATTCTTATTTTTTTTGATTTCTCATAAAGCCACTAGTTTCCACTTACTCCATTCTAATTTAAGGCATTATTTTCTTCAGTGATCTTTTGGACCTCTTTTTCCACTTGGCTAATTCTGCCTTTTATGGCATCCTTCTCCTCATTGGATTTTTGGATCTCTTTTGCCATTTGGTTAGTCTATATTTTAAGGTGTTATTTTCTTCAGTATTTTCGGGGTCTCCTTTAGCAAGCTGTTGACTTGTTTTTCATGATTTTTTGTGTCACTATAATTTCTCTTTCCAATTTTTCCTCCACTTCTCTTACTTGATTTTCCAAATCCTTTCTGACTTCTTCCATGGCCTGAGACTAATTCATATGTTTTGTGGAGGCTTTTGATGTGGGATCTTTGACTTTGTTGACTTGTTCTGGCTGTATGATTTGATCTTCTTTGTTACTAAGGTAAGATTCTATAGTCTGAGTCCTTTTACTCTCTCTGCTCATTTTCCCAGCCAATTACTTGACTTTTGAGTTCTTTGTCAGGGTGTGACTGCTTCCAGAGTTGAGAGTGCTCTGTCCCAAGCTTCAGGAGTTTTGCACTGCTGTCTTCAGAGCTACTTCTATTCTGAGGTTGTATGATACTCTTCTCCTGGCCTGTGCTCTGGTCTGTGAGTGCAAGCGCTCCTTTCTTCTGTGTAACTACCAGAAGGACTACCTCTCCACAGCCACCACAAACTCTGCCACACCAGCACTCCTCCTCCCCTAAGGACCACCAATGAGAACTGTGACCCAAATCCAAGCAAGGCAAAGCAAGGGAATCCTGCCTCAGCACCAGCAAAAGAGATCCATGTGCTTCTACTCTGAACAGCTGCTTGATTCCCCCTACAGTCTGCGGACCTGAAGCTCCAGAAGCAGCCACCACCACTGCTACTGCTGCTGCTGCAGCCACCTCCATCACTCCAGGGCTGGGGCCAGACATTGTCCTTCTCTCACCTGGGTCCAACAGTTGTCCCACTAACCTGTTATGTTGCCTTTGGTTTTGGTGGGTTGAGAAGTTTGGAAACTGCCACAACTCAGTGATTCAGGGCTCTGAGGCCTGCTCCATCTGGTCTGCTCTGGCCTGGTCATCCTGGCATGGCCCACGCTGAGCTGTGCTGCACTCTGCTTCCAGCATGGTACAATAGACCCTTCCCAGTGACCATCCAGGCTGTCTTGGCCTGGAGACTTGTTTCACTCTGTCATTTTGTGGGTTCTCTAGCTCTAGAATTTTTTAGAGTCATTTTTTACAGGTGTTTGGAGGGATTTAAGGGATGGGTCAAGCAAGTCCCTGTTTTCATGCCACCATTTTGGCTCTGCCCCTCAGTGAATTCTTTCAATGAATATTTTACTGTCTGGGTTTAGGTTATCAGGGCAATTTTCCTTGATAATTTCTTGAAAGATGCTTGCGAGGGTCTTTTTGGTCATGGTTTTCAGGTAATCCAACAATTTTTAAATTATCTTTCCTTCATCTGTTTTCTAGGTCAATTGCTTTCCCATAAGATATTTTATGTTTTCTTCAATTTTTTCATTCTTTTGATTTTGTTTGATTCTTGATGTATCACAGAATCATTAGCTTCTACTTGTCCAATCCTAATTCAATTATTTTCTTCACTTTGTCTTTGTACATCCTTGCCCATTTGGCTAATTCCACTTTTAAAAGAATTGTTTTCTTTAGTGGATTTCCCCCCCAATTAGGCCAATTCTATTTTGTAAGGAGTTGTTTTCTTCAGTCAACTTTTGTCCTTCCTTTTCCAAACTGTTGACTCTTTTTCACAATTGTCTTGCATAACTCCCATTTCTTTACCAATTTTTCTTCTACCTCTCCCTTGCTTTTCGAAATCCTTTTTGAGCTCTTCCAAGAGGACTTTTTAGGCTTGAAACAAAATCATGCTCTCCTTTGAGGCTTCACATGTAGGCACTCTGACATTGTTGTCCTCTTTTGAGTTTATATTTTGAACTTCTCTGTCACCATAGTAGCTTTCTATGGTCATGGCTCTTTTTTTTTTTTGCTCACTTTTACAAGTTGAGCTATGTTCCTGAGGTAAACAGGGCACTGTCCAAAGTTTCTTGCACTGGAGGCCAAGGGTCTGATCACTGACTTTTTGCACTGGGGCTTCTAGGGTTGGAAGCTTGCACACTGCACTGGGGTGGCTCAGCCTAATTGTACCTGTTATGCCCAGGATTCTGGGCTGGAAGTTTGCCTGCTGTGCTGGGACTGGAGGTCTCATAACTGACCCGCTGAGCCCACACCCTGGGGCCTGATTGCTGATCTGTGCTGGGGCTTCGTAAGAGCCTCTTGCTGGCTTGCCTAGACACCACCTGCACAGGGTTGAGCTCCCCTTCTACCCAAGCAAGACAGACATTCCCCAAAGTCCTTCTCAGTTATCTTGGGCTGAAAAATTGTTTCACTTTGTGTTTTTGTGGGTTCTGCAACTTCAGAATTCTTTAAGATGCTTGATTTAATATTGTTTCCAAGGGAAACTGAAGAGATCTCAGGCAACTTTCTGACTTTTCTCTGACATCTTGGCTCTACCCTCCTGCCTTTGACTTGGTTTTACATAGAGAATAATGATAAAAATAAATCTACAGGGTATAGAGCAAGTGAGTAAGCCTGCTAACAACAAAGAGTGATGGTCTGAGAGCTGAGCTCACTCTAGTATGATGCCTGATGAATAGATCCACGTGAGCTTTGCATTTAAATGCAGATATGGATAAGGCTCTGAAAATGAGATCTGTGATAAAGATAAGAACAGCTTTCTTTCAAAAGCCTTGCATGTCTTGGAGCCATGGGATATTTATGGCCTCTATTTGTCACTCTTATTAGAGAAGTCAGATAATATCCTCATCAACAGGAAATAAACTACTTATATGGTGCCTTTAAAAAAATTCAATTAAATCCTCTGCCACTATGATTTCTCTCGTCTTTTTTTTTCTTTCCCCAAAGTCCTTCAATATATTTCTTAGATATGTGAAGTACAATAATAGCACTTTAGAGCTGGAATATTAAAAGATAAAATAGACAATGATAGAACTGAAAGGGAACTTAGGATGTAGAAAGTTGGTGTAACATAATAGGTGGAGAGGATCTTGGAACTGATGTATCAAATGACCTTCCTAAAGGGAAATATGTTCATATCACACTCCCACCCCCTTTTCTCAATAAATTCCAATGGCTCCCTGTTAACTCTAGGATCAAAACCAAAACAAACCCAATAAAAAAACAAACAAACAAACAGAAAACCCAAATAACTCCAAATGCCAAAATTTTGTTACATTTTAAAGCATTTCACAAACTGCTCTCTTCCTACATTTCCATTCATTATACACTTTACTCACCTGTATATACCAATTCTCTTTTCAATTATTGTCCTTCATATCTGGAATGCTTTCCCCCCTCACCTCATCCTATGAGTTTTCATGGCTTCTTTCAAAAGCCAGCTCGTCTTCTACCTTTTAGAAGAGGACTTTCCTTCCTGCTGAACAGCCCCCTCCCCCCCATCCCATACATTTTGATTGAAATTACCTCCCGTTGACATTGTATATCTCTTCTTTTTTAAACTGCCAGCCTTAATTATGTATAAGCTAATTGTTTTTTTTTTCTAAAATTGATTTTGTTTTTAATTTATGGAATAAAATCAGCTTTTCCACGACAATATAAATTTTTAAAAATGATAATTGCACATGAAACTACATTATCTGTTATGTACAACTTGCTATTCTTTTAAAATGTATAACAAAGCTATCACGTATTTTTTAAATTTTTTTCATCACTCCCCCCACCCCAACTTAGAAATGGCTACCATTAACCATGAATAGGTATGTATGTGTGTGTGTATGTGTATATATATATATATACACATATACCTATATGTATATATGTGTGTGTATACATACACAGATATACACAGGCATATATGTATGTGTATATATACACACACACACATACATACATACATACATACATACATGCACACATATACATATACCCATGTATACATATATACATGCATACATATGCACACATTCCTACATGTGTGTATAAAATTAATCTATACATGTTTCTATTTATCAGTTCTTTCTCCGGATGCACATAGCATCTTTCTTCATATGTCTTTTATTTTTAATTCATGTATTTCTAATAGTCATATTGACTTAGTCTCTCAAAGTTGTTCTTAAAATAGAATTGCTGTTACTGTAGAAAATATTCCCTTGGTTCTGCCCCTGTTGCTTTTCACCATTTCACGCAAGTCTTTCTATGCCTTTATAAAATTATTGAGCTCATCATTTCTAATAGCACAGTAGTATTTCATCACAACCATATACCACAACCTGAAAAGCCATTCCGCAATTGATAGGGATAGCTGCAATTTCCAGTTCTTTGCAACCACAAAGAGATCTGTTATAAACATCCCATTCACATTCAAAGTTATAATTTCTGTTTATCAATTTCCCTCAATCCTATTTCTACTCACTGTTTTCTTTCTTAGCCTCTCTTTTTACCCATTTCTGTTATCTTATCTTCTCCCCTCAATTCCCCATCCCGCCCATCCCTCCAAAAGTCTTCCACCTTCTCCTTCCACCCTCTCAAATCCCAGTCTACAGACCCCACCCTTTCCCCCAGTTTTCTCACTTCTCTACATGTTCAGCAGACTCCTATACACTTCTAGTTCTTAATATTGTTTCCTCTTCAACCCAGATAAGAATAAGGTTCCGATATTACTAGCCCTCCACCTACATCTGCTTTCTCTGTTTCAGTTCTTCCTTTCATGCCCCATTTTTATAATATAATTGCTCCCTTTTAGCTTTTCCTAACCAATTTTATTTTTTTAGAATCCCCCCATCATACACATTCAGCCCCAAACTTTCTTTCAAATTACCTTAGTAATGTTGACAATTTAAGAAAACTGATAACACACACATGTGTGTGTGTGTGTGTGTGTGTGTGTGTATATTATATATATATTCAGTATTGTATGAGTGCCTTATAAGTAGTTTTTAATGTTTTCCTTATATTTTGTCTGGATCTCATGTGGAATTTTCCATTGAGTTCAGGTCTTTTTGCTAGAAATACAAATAATGAGTTAGAGCCTTTTTTCTCCTTCTGAAAACTACCTGTTTATATTGTATGTATAAATGTATAAATTGGGGAAAGGCTCTTTTCTTAAAAATAAATTTGAGAAATGAGGCATTTTTCAGAAAAAACTTGCTGTAAATGTTTTCCCAGTTTCCTCTTTTCTTTCTAGTAGTGGTTGCATTAGTTTTGTTTGTGCAAATAATTTTTAATTTCACATAATCAAAGTTATCCATTTTACTTCTCATAATCATTTTTTTCTTTTGTTGGGTCATAAACTCATCCTTTTTCTATAAATTTGATAGGTATATTTTTGCATGCTACCCTAAACATTTATGATACCATCCTTGATGTCTAAATTATCCATTTTGAATTTATCTTGATATATTGTATGAAGCATTAGTCTATGACTAATTTCTTCTGAATTGCTTTCCAGTTTTCCTAGCAACTTTTGTCAAATGGTGAGTTCTTACCCCAAAGCTTAAATCTTTGGGTTTCTCAAACAGTAGATTACTATGATCATTTACTACTGTATATTGTGTACCCAATCTGTTCCACTGATCCAATATTCTATTTCTTATCCAGTAGCAAATTGTTTTGTTTATTGCCATTTTGTAATATAGTGCAATGGCAAGTAAATTGGGACTTTTTGTTGTCTTTTTTTTGGAGTGCTTTGAGGCACTAAGGCAATCAGGTGCCTTTGAGTCTTGCCTTTGTTTCAATCAAGACTCTTTAATTGAATCAGGAGCCTTTGATGACCTGCTTAACTCACAGGAAGGCTTAGATCACATGGGTTTGAGTTGCATGGTTGTGATGCCCTCTGATACTGAAGAAGCATATATATATACATACACACACATACATACATACATATACACACACATATGTGTATATATACATATATATACATACATACATACATATATATATATACATACATACATATATATACACACATACATACATACATATATACTCAGAGGTTATCATTTTGCTTGGGGCTCACTCACTGGAAGAGTGTCATGTGATTTGACCAGACAAGACTCTGGGTAGCTGTTGAGGAGTCCTCCTGGTTTTAAAAAACCCAGATGTTGGTGCTTCTCTCTCTGGTAACTATGGATGTCTTTCTATAGACAGACAGTTATAAGGTCTGTATGCTGATTTGTGTTATTTGCTCTGTTTATATGTCTGCTTATAATTTCTGTTTGTATTTTCTCTGAAGTTCGGGGTGCTGACTTTTTCCCTTGAACTAAGTGAATGATATATGTATGTTTAATTAAAGTGAGAGTGTAAACCCCTTAAAGTTGTTTTCCTTAGAAAAATAGATCAAAGAACCATTGTTAGCAGCCCTCCTGTGTGCTGGTGTTATTGGCCTTACATAGCCACAGTAGCAGCAAGTAGCATTGCTGGTACATGTAGTTTGAAATCTGGTACTGTTAGGCCAGTTTCTTTTACATTTTTTCATTGATTCCTTTGATATTTTTGAACTTTTGTCCCTGCAAATGAATTTTGCTCTTATTTTTTTCTAATTCTATAACATATTTCTGTGGATGTTTGATTGCTATGGCACTGAACAAATAAATTAACTTTGGTACAATTATTATTTTTTATTACATTGGCTTAGCCCAACCATAAGCAATTATTTTTTCTTCAATGTTTAGGTCTGGCTTTATTTGTGTGAAAAGTGCTTTATAACTATTTTCCTATAGTCCCTGGGTTTATTTTCCAGTTCCTGTCATCATTTTCATTTATATGTAGATCTCATTTCTCTTACAGGAGAAACATCTGAGTGGATACACCATTGGACTTGGTGTTAGGAAACTGGGGGTTTTGAGTCACCTCCTACACCAGAAAAATTGGTGTGGACATGGTAAAATAAGTTTAAACACTCTCAGACTGAGTTTATCATTTGTAAAAATAGATTAGAATATTTGGTACAGCTAGTAAATTATAGTATTAGGATTATAACCTGGGGCCATGACTCCAAGTCCCGTGTTCTTTCCATTTCAGTACATTTTTTTCTAGTGTCTGCATTTTAGATAGAGGGAAAATGTGGGTCTGAGAGTTTTAAGGCTTTCCTAAAGTAATACAACAACTTATTGTCCAAGACAAGATTCACACTCAAGTTCCCTGACCTTCTGCCCCTCACTTTTCAAAGTAAGTAAGCTAAACTGAGCTGTTGACATTTTATTTGCCACTCTTTCCTGAGTACAAATAAAACCCAACTTTGACCCTATCAACATCAACAAAAACATAGGGGTTTGGGCTTTTGTGAAGCTATAACAGGTGTGTCACCTAATTTGTGGGCACCTAGAGTAAAACGCTGCAGTTATGCATGATTATAGGTATGTGGGGCAAGTTGGCAATTGTGAAGAGACTGTGTACATTGGTTTCTTCTAAGTTGGTTTGCATGGAGGCTAGTGGTAGAAAGAGCCAGATGAGTACATTTAAGCCATAGACCAGTAGAGCTTGAAGAGGTCTAAGAGTCCTAATCTTCATGTTTCAGATGAACAAACAGAGGACCAGATATGATAATAATGATAATAATCAATAAATCAAGATTCATTAAGTGCCTAATCTGTAGCCTAAAACCATCTTGGCAGATGGATTAAACCAGGATGAGGGTAACCGATAGGCCTCAAACCTGTCAGTGAGTTAAGAGTGTGTCTAACCCAGACATGTGAAGAATGGGCAGCTGGAAACAATTTGTTTCAATGGCCATGAAGGTGGCTGAAGCAGGAAATATGGAGCAGTTAGAGCTTCATCAGACATCAAAGATGGAAGATCATCTACTGCCTCCCAGGCCATTGCCAGTGACTTTTGTTTTGCCATCGGACTTCAATGACTCTGAAAGAAAGAGTGGGGCTGATGACTTTGTACATCTCTGCCTCATTTAAATCAAATTCACATACAGGTTAAGACATCACTTCATAACATCATTGGTCCTCTTTGAAAATGAAGGACAAACAACAACTCTGAAACTTGGGTATAGAAAAACCAAACAAGAAATGATTCACACCTTTAAGTTGCTCTCATTTCATGTTATTAGAAATGTTAGAGCTATAACACAAGTATTCCAATTTCTAGTTCAATATTTTTTCTACTGGATCATTAAAACAATTTTTAAAAGTCTTGCCACTACTTCAAAAATGATGAATCTGAGACCAAGTTTCATCTGAGAGCTACAATTTGAGAATTATAAACCTAAATTATCTACAAGTCTACCTCAAACATCCTCTTCTGAATGCAATTATTGTCATTTTGACATTTCTTCAAGGCTTAAGTAAAATACCATCTCTTTCTTGAAGCCTTTCCTGATGTCCCCAGCTGGAAAATCTCTCCTTTGAATTGTCACACTGTTTTAGCAGTGATTCTTATAGGAGTATCCATATGATAGAATGTAAACTCTGCAAGGGCCAAGACTATTCAGTTTTAACCTATGAATCCTCAGTACCCAGCACAGTTCCTGGTATTTGGTGTTTAATAAATGCTTATGGAATAATTCTACCTTGTGCTATGGTCACTTCTTTTTTTATTATACAGATCTCCTTCCTGTTACAAGAGCAAGGACAGAGTGAACAGAGCACTAGACACAAAGCTAGGAATACTGGAACTTGACTCATCCCCCTAAATGAACCAACAAAAAACTACATGGACCTGTTCAAGAGTGTTTAAACACTGAAACTCAGTTTCAACATCTGTAAAACTGGGATAATAATTATCTACCTAAGTACTGTTTTGGGAGTGATGATCAGTGACATTTAAATTTTGCAAAGTCCTGTATACGAACAAGATAATTCTGAAGACCAGGATGAAATAAGCTATTAGCAAAGCACTTTGCAAAGGTTAAAGTTTTATGCCTACTATGGCAGTTGTTACTATGGCTGTTATTACTATTACTACTACTACTACTACTACTAGATTACAAATCCTTTTAGGGTAAGGAGTGTATCACATACAACTTTTTGTCTGGGACCTTACACAGAGTCTGGATTGAATGTTTGTTGAAAGAATAACAATATCACATTTTATATCATTGTTTAGAAAGTAGTTCTCTTACAACTCTATGAAAGTTTCAGGACTTACTGTTATTCCCATGGTACAGAAGTGAAATGACACATCAGGGAACTTAAATGATGTCACCTTGCCCACATAGATAGCGTCTGAGTGAAGAAATGGAGTCATGTCTTTTGACTCAATGTCTAGGGTTCCATCAATGAATCAATACGTAAATCAACATTATGAATGTTCAATTTGTCAGACACTATGCTGAGCCTTGGAAATACAAAGTCAAAAATGAAATAATCCTGACCAGTGAGGAACTTGGACTCTCACAGGGAAGACAATATGTACATATAAAAGTATAATGAAAATAAATACACAGTAATTTTGAGGAAGAATACACTAGTATCCAGGAGGATCCAGAAAGGCTTCATCTAGAAGGTAGCTCTTGAACTGAGTGTTCTAGGAAAACAGAGATTGGAAGATGCTGAGGTGAAGAGGAAATTGAAACCAGACTTGAGGAGAATCAGAAGAACACTGAAATGGGACACAATTTCAGGTGTGAAGTATAGCAAGAAGGCCAGAGTCACCAAACCACAGAATAGATAAAACAGACCAAAATATGCCTCTTGAATGAATGAGTGCATTGTTCACAATGGAAGGATCCCCAAGATGCATTTGCTGAATAAAAGGTTGGAATTCTGGTCTTTGTATACTAGCAGTGTTCTGGTTAGAGAATTTTATGGGGCAAACTATCAAAGCTCAGGGTAGTGACAGATATGGTGATGTGGATTGTACATGTGAAATCTTGATCTACAGCCCAGTTGCTACTGTTCTATTTCTATTTCCAGTGTTTCAAAATACCTTGGATTTGAGTTCTGGAATAGGCTTTTGGTCTTTTTTATTGTTTGTTTTTCTATTTGTTTTTTAATTCAAGTAAAATTGGGTGTGATAATGAATGACATGTATCTTGTATATAATAGTCACTTGTTCAATGCTGACAGAATCAAATTGAATTAAATAATGAAATTCTAGAAAATTAGAGCTAAAAGGGACCTCTGGAATCTAGTCCAATTTATTTGACCTGTGAGCAAGTTATCTAGAATGAAGAAATTGTTGTTCATCCTTCATTTTCCAAGAGGACTAATGACATCAGAGGATGGTGTCTTGACTTGTGCAAGGATTAGATTTACATGAGGCAGTTTCACAAAGTAATCAGCCTCACTCTTTATTTCTGAGTCGTTGGCCACTGAAATATTATTCTCATCTGCCCATTCTGCCAGGGGAAGTCTTCACATGCTTGGCGTAGATATCCCCTTAACTCACCAATGGGGATGAGGTTTATCAGTTACCCTCAAGCTAGTGTAGTCCATCTACTGAGATAGTTTACTAGGTTGTGGCCACTGGGCATGCAACAACTTCTTGGAGCAAGAGGTAAGAGTTTGTGGACAGGTGGACACCAAAGGTGGATAAGCAGCCCTGAAAAGGGCCCAGAAAACTCTCACACCAAAAGTGCTAGTATTCCCTGAATACCACATAAACCCCAGAATGAAGAAATAACTTGCCCGAGATCAAAGTGGTTGATAAGTGGAAGACATAGGTTTGGAACTCAGTTCTTGTTTCTAAGACCAGTGAGCCACCCACTAAAACTTAATATTCCTAAAGTCACTTGGCTAGTTATTACCAAAGGAAGAATGACATTCAAAAATGCTTGACTCTTAGACTGGTGCTTTTGCCTCTATATCATTCTACCTCTCTGAATCAACAATATCTTCTCAGTGTCTTTATAAGAGGACCATGAAGATCATTTCAATATTAGATTCAATATTCAATATTAGATTGTAAAATTACTAGAATTGCTAACATGCCAGATTTTTTCACTGTATGTCCTTAAGTAAAGAGGAAAAAATAACTTTGCTAAAGGTTAGAGCTATCAGAAGTCAAATTGACTGACTTGAGAGATATCATGATTATCATCATTGGACCTGGGTGAGAGAAGAGCATGGTCTGGCCCCAGCCCTGGGGTGGCAGAGGTAGCTGCAGCAGCAGCAGCAGCGGTGGTGGCTTCTTCCAGAGATCCAGGCCCACAAAGAGTGTGGGAATCAAGTGGCTGATCAGAGCAAGAATTCAGGAATCTCTTTGTTTGTGCTGAGGCAGGAATCTCTTGCTTTGCCATGCGTGGATCTGGGTCTCAGTCCTGGATGGCAATTCTGGGGTGAGGAGGATAGCTGGTGTGGAAGAGTTTGTGGTGGCTGTGGAGAGGGAGTCCTCCTCACATATGCCTCCAAGGCATAAAAGAGTCCTTGAGGTCACTCACAGACCAGAGCACAGGGCAGGAGAGGAATAAACACCTCTCCATGGATCATACCACTTCAGAAGAACTGAAAATTTACAGGTACCTAGAAGTATCTCTGAAAATAGCTGTGCAAAAAACCTGAAGCTTGGGCAGAACATTTTCCACTCTGGAAGCAGAGTCATACCTTGACAAAGAGCTCAAAAGTCAAGTAATTGGCTGGGAAAATAAGCAGACAGTATAAAAAAATCTCAGACCATAAAATCTTACTTCGATGACAAAGAAGATCAAAACATACAACCAGAAGACAACAAAGTCAAAGATCCTACACCAAAAGCCTCCAAGAAAAATATGAATTGGTCACAAGCCATGGAAGAGCTCAAAAAGGATTTTGAAAATCAAATAAGAGAAGTAGAGGAATATATCACTCAGGCAAGATTCATGACCTCAAGAATGACCATGAACATGCTTGTATGGTTCACAATCGCAAAGTATTTAAAACTTTCTAGGTAGAAGGCAGAGGAAGGATAACATTTATTTAGACACCAGTGGATCCAATCCAAAGACCAATAGCCCCAATTCAATATAGAAGTAATTATATTCCAAAATTATATTCCAATGCCCACCTCAATGTGGCAACAAGGAAATCATAACACAATATTATGGCGAGGAAACAAGTCATACTCTAACCTTCCTTCTTGCTAGAGCCTTCCTGTAAACAATCACTCATGAAACCTGTCTGCTTGCCTGCATCTTCTCACACAGTTCTGAAAGCCCTTGCAGGTCTCAGAGTGCTTGCAATCTTCTGGATTCTATGGATTCTCAGTTCTCCAATGTCTCCATGCTGTAGATTCTCAGCTCGTTGATCTCCACAGCATTCTGATCCCCATTCTCAGCTCTGCAGTCTCTCTCGATGCTGGCTCTCTCAATGTCTGCTCACTCAATGTCCAGTGTCTGCTCTTCAGTGGCCTCTTGATGTCTGCTGCCTCAATGTCTTCTTGATGTCTGCTCTTAAATTCAGCTTCTGTCATACTCTGGGCTCTCCTTATATACAATTCTAGCCAGCATCTGATTGGCTAGAACTCAGGTCTCTGATTGGCTGAATGCATGCACATCTGATTGGCTAGAACTCAGTGCAGATACAATTGGCTCTGGTCTTAGCACCTCTCCTTAGGTCCCTGAGGACTTCACACCTCTTGTGACCTAATTAGCAAAAGGGTGTGGATCTAGGGCCTCACACCTTGTAAGTAAAGAGTATAAGTAAAGGCCCTATTGAATGGGCGGGAAGATCTTTAATCACATTAACACCACAAGGAAAAATTGGGAAAAGAAATGAGAGATGCAAGAAAACTATGAAAAATGAGTCAATAGCTTGCTAATGGAGACCCCAAAAATTACTGAAGAAAATAACACCTTAAAAAATACACTAACCCAAATGGCAAAAGAGGTCGAAAAAGCCAATGAGGAGAAGGATGCCTTAAAAAGCAGAATTGGCTAAGTGGAAAAAGAAGGTCCAAAAGCTCCTTGAAGAAAATAATTGCTTAAAAATTAGAATGGAGCAAATGGAAGCTAATGACTTTATGAGAAATCAAGAAATTATAAAACAGAATCAAAAGAATGAAAAAATACAAGACAATGTGAAATATCTTATTAGAAAAAGCACTGGGGGCAGCTAGATGGCACAGTGGGTAAAGCACCAGCCCTAGAGTCAGGAGAACCTGAGTTCAAATCTGGCCTCAGAAAAATTCTGAGTCCAAAATTCTGAGTCCCAAAATTATTGGACTACCTGAAAACCATAATCTAAAAAAGAGCCTAGATATCATCTTTCAAGAAATTATCAAGTAGAATTGCCCTGATATTCTAGAGCCAGAGGGTGAAATAGAAATTGAAAGAATCCACCGATCTCCTCCTCAAATAGATCCCAAAAAGAAAACTCCTAAGAACATTGTTGCCAAACTCCAGAGCTCCCAGGTCAAGGAGAAAATACTGCAAGCAGCCAGAAAGAAACAATTTGAATATTGTGGAAAAACAATCAGGATAACACAGGATCTGGCAGCTTCCACATTAAGGGACTGAAGGGCTTGGAATATGATATTCCAGAGGTCAATGGAGCTAGGATTAAAACTAAGAATCACCTACCCAGCAAAACTGAATATCATGTTCCAAGGCAAAATATGGATTTTCAATAAAATAGAGGACTTTCAAGCTTTCTCAGTGAAAAGACCAGAGCTGAATAGAAAATTTGACTTTCAAACACAAGAATCAAGAGAAGCATGAGAAGGTAAACAAGAAAGAGAAATCACAAGGGACTTACTAAAGGTGAACTGTTTTGTTTACATTCCTACATAGAAAGATGATATGTATGATTCAGGAGACCTCAATATCATAATAGCTGAAAGGAATAAGCATATATATATATATATATATATATATATATATATATATATATACACACACACACACATATGTATGTATATATGTAGCTATATATATATATATATATATATATATATATATATATATATATATATACACACACACACACACAAAAGGCACAGGGTGAGTTGAATATGAAGGGATGATATCTAAAAAAATAAAATCAATTTAAGGGATAAGAGAGGAATATATTGAGAGAGGGAGAAAGGGAGAGATAGAATGGGGTAAATTATCTTGCATAAAAGTGGCAAGAAAAAGTGGTTCTGTAGCAAGGGAAGAGGGGGCAGGTGAGGGGGAATGAGTAAATCTTGCTCTCATTGGATTTGTCCTGAGGAGGGAATACCATACACACTCAATTGTGTATCTTACCCCACAGGAAAGGAGGAAGTAGATGAAAAAAGGGGGGATGATAGAAGGGAGGGCAGATGGGGGGAGGAGGTAATCAAAAACAAACACTTTCGAAAAGGGACAGGGTCAAGGGAGAAATTTCAATAAAGGGGGATAGGTTAGGAAGGAGCAAAACATCGTTAATCTTTCACAACATGATTATTGTGGAAGGGTTTTACATAATGATATGCATGTGGCCTATGCTGAATTGCTTGCCTTGTTAGGGAGGGTGGGTGGAGATGGAAGAAGGGACAGAATTTGGACCTCAAAGTTTTAAAAACAGATGTTCAAAAACAACAACAAAAAAGTTTTGCAAACAACTAGGAAATAGGATGCACAAGCAATGGGGCATAGAAATTTATCTTGCCCTACAAGAGAAGAAGGGAAAGGGGGATGGGAGGGGAGTGGGGTGACAGTTCGGAGGGCTGACTCGGGGACAGGGCAACCAGAATATATGCCATCTTGGAGTGGGGGGAGGGTAGAAATGGGAAAAAATCTGTAATTCAAACTTTTGTGAAAATCAATTCTGAAAACTAAATATATTAATTAAATTAAAAAATAAAGAAAAAAAGGAAAAGATCCCAATAGGAAAACTCCTAGAAATATTGTTGCCAAATTCCAGAGCTCCCAGATTAAGGGGAAAATACTGCAAGCTGCCAGTAAGAAACAATTTGAGTATTGTGGAAACACAATCAGGATAACACAGTATCTAGCAGCTTCTACATTAAGGGATCGAAGGGCTTGGAACATGATGTTCTGGAGCTAGGATTAAAATGAAGAATCACCTACTCAGCAAAATTGAGTATAATACTTCAGGGGTGAAAATGGCTATTCAATGAAATAGAGGACTTTTAAGCATTCTTGATGAAAAGACCAGAGATGAATAGAAAATTTCACTTTCAAATACAAAAATCAAGAGAAGCATAAAAAGATAAACAAGAAAGAGAAATCATGAGGTACTTATTGAAGTTGAACTGTTTACATTCCTATATGGAAAGATAATATTTGTAACTCATGAGATCTTTCTCAGTATTAGGGTAGTTGAAGGGAATATACATATATATATCTAGACAGAGGGCACAGGATGATTTGAATACGAAGGGATGTTATTTAAAAATTAAAATTAAGGGGTGAGAGAGGAATATATTGGGAGAAGGAGAATGGGAGAGATTGAATGGGATAAATTATTTCACATAAAAGAGGCGAGAAAAAGCTGTTATAACAGAAGGGAAGATGGGGGAGGTGAAAGGGAATGAGTAGATCTTACTCATCAGATTTGGCTTAAAGAGGGAATAACATACATGCTCAGTTGGGTATCTCACCCTACAGGAAAGTAAAGGAGAAGGGGATAAAAGGGTGGGGTTGATAGAAGGAAGGGCAGACTGAAAAAATAAGCCGGTTTGAACTTGGTGACTTCAGAAGTCCTTATCGGTTCTGAGAGTCTGTGATTTTATAGTCTGGCTTCTGAATCAGAAAAGCAATGTGAATGCTTTTGCCTTTGAATCAGATCTAGCACTATTTTAGGAAACCACCAAGGGATCACAAAAATAGTCAAATGGCTTCTAAAGTTCCATGTTATTGTCTATAATCCAACACTTCTGGTTCAGATCCTCCCTAATTTCCTTACCATGTTCTGGTACATAGGATAGTGCCTTTTCAATCAGTGGCAGTGCATGGGTCACTGGCTTTTGAAAAGGAAGTCAGGCAGTCAACCTCTCTTAACTCTGTCAGGGGTGAGGAATCCCTTTTGATTCAATTTCCAGTTACCTAGAGACACTTCTTTTCATTATGTTAATTGACTCTTTCAAAGACTCCTGGGTTTGAAAAATAAATGCGCTTTCTGCTGACAACCCTCACATTAGCACCTGAAGCTTAACCTAATTAGACTGAGTCAGTAGACAGAAGTTTTAACCTTCTAAGAGAAGAATGTCCCTGTCTCTAGTAATCATCTCCCATTTTTATTTGCTACTGTACTTTGAATCCTTAGAGGAAAAGCAAAATTGCCCATGTGAGGAATGTGACCTGAGCATCTTTTATCATGTGAAGTTCTGTTTTCCCCTCCCTTGCCCAGCATGGATAATAAGGAAAATCAGGAGGGTTGGTGTCATGAATCACCAGGCACTGCTTGGGTAATGGAAAGAACACTGGCCTAGGAATTGGAAAATAGGGTTTCTAGCCACAGTTCTTTCCCTACCTAGACTGAGTCTCACTTGTCACCCATATGACTTTGAGTAAGTCAATTAATCTCTTTAGGCTTCGGTTTTCTAGTCTGTAAAATGAAGGTGCCTATCTTAATGAATATATTAAGTTTCTTTCAGCTCTGAATCCTCAGAGCCTATAAGTAAATTTTCTCTCTTCTCTGGGCTTAGTTTCCCTACTTAACAAATTAGGATTTTTGACTAGATTAGACATTCTTAACTTGGATTCCACAAATTAAATACACAACACATACAAACACATAAACACACATGAATACATATATACATTTGAATACTGTATTTCAATATAACTGTTCTATTTATAATCTTTGTATTTTATTTTATTCCTTGAAAACTATTATTGTGGGGAGTTCATAGTCTTTAGCAGACTGCCAAAAGGGTCCAAACTTTAAATGCCCTTGGATTAGATGACTTCCAGCTATGAGAAGGTCAGTGAAGCTTGGACAATTATCTGCTTTCTCTGACTCCTTTGTGTTTCATCCTCCACATTCAAACCTACAATATCCGGATTGGTGTTCACCTGTTTAGATATTCATACTGTTTTGGATTGGGAATGCATAGTTAGCTCCAATTGAAACCCTTGGTCTTGGAAAAAGGCAGCCAGAAATAAGACATATGATGGGACTTAGAGATTGAATTTATATTTAAATTATATTCAATAAGAAAGTAGGGAGGGAGGAAAGAAAGAGAAGGAAGGAAGGAAAGAAGGAAGGAAGGAAGGAATGTTGTTTCCTGAGAACTTCTGTCTTAGAAACGAGTGTCAGTGGCTTCCTCAAATACTGTGCTAGGGCAGTTTAACTAACAGTAGGACTAATATGGACCTAAGAAGAATGAAGAATTGAAGAATATGTGCAGAGGAGAAAGAAAGTATATATGAATACACACATATATGTGTGTCTGTGTGTGTGTGTGTGTGTGGGTGGGTGTGTGTGTGTGTGTGTGTGTAGGTAGCCATCGCTAGGGCTGGAGGAGGGAAGAAAAAAATTTACATGATAATATTGCTATATATTTGAAAGGAATAGCAAATTGTGTATAGCAGATTTGCAGTTTCAGGTTCAATTATCTTATTTATTGTACTATATTATGGAAATGCTTTTTATTCCATAAATTTAAATAAAGGTTTTAAAAAATCAAATAAAGCAAAAGACAATTTTTAAAAAAAGAAAGAAAAATATATATATATATATATTTATAATGAAATGTGCAAATTTGAACTCTTCCATATACTAAGAAGAACAGAGAAAGGGTACTGAATATGAAATTATGAATCTCCATTATGCATAGGTTTTTAAAAGTGTATTTCTAATTCAACACGATATTTCTGGTACTGTCCAAATTTTGTGAGTTACCTTTTGAATTTCCTTCTGCCAATTTTGTTCATCTTCACCCATTGCCACTTATTTTGCCCCAATGAGCAGGTGGAAATGAGCATACACTTATCAAATTTGCTGATTTAATAACTGACAGGGAAAGCTGTTACAATGAATGACAGAATCAGAATTCAATAAGATTATTACAGGCTGGAGTGATGCTGTGAACCCTGAATAAATAGATAAATGAGTGAATGAATGAATAGATGAATAAATAAATGAACACTGAATAGAATGTGGTCCTGGAGTATGGAAGACCTGAGTTCAAATCCAGCCTTGGACACTTACTAGCTGTGTGACCCTGGGCAAACCATTTAACCCTGCTGGCCTTAGTTCTGTCATCTGTAAAAGGAACTGGAGCTGGAGAAGCTGGAGAAGGCAAACTACTTCTGTATTTTTGCCAAGAAGACTCCCCAATACGGCATCATGAAGAGCCTGACCTGATTGAAATGACTAAACAACAAAAACTATTACCACAGGAGTGTCGATTGATAATAGTTGGTTCATTTGTTTTCTTTAGGGTAGGTAGGTGGCACAGTGGGTAGAGTCCACTGGGCCCAGAGTCAGGAAGATCTATCTTCCTGAGTGAAATCTGGCCTTAGGCAAGTACTAGCTGTGTGACCTTGGGCAAGTCACTTAACCCTGTTTGCCTCAGTTCCTCACCTGCAAAATGAACTGGAAAAGGAAGTGGCAAACCACACAGTATCTTTGCCAAGAAAACCCAAAATAGGGAATGAAAATCCTACACTTGGGTTACAAAAAATCAACCGTAGAGGTAATAGATGAGGTAGATAGAACTAGACATCTGTTGATGTGCATGTGTGTGGGGGAAACATCCTGGATCTTCCAGTCATCTAAAAGATACTTGATTCATTATATGTAGTGTGCCTTTGGGTTGTTTTCATATTTATGTTCTGTTTAAAAGGGATCTCACTTGTCAGTCCCCAACTGTAGCATTGTGTTTAATTTTTGGGGACACATTTTGTGGTAGACTTTATGTAGATCTAGAAACCAGTCCTCATCAGAATTGATGAAGGATCTTAGGATGTTAACCCAAAAAAGAAAAGACTATGGAAACAATAGTCAAGCACTTGAAAGACTGCCAAGTTTAATAATGATTAGATATGTTCTTCTTGGTCCTAGATCAGAACTAGTCAGTAGTTACAGGAGGATTTGAGTGGTTACTTTACCAATAGTTCATCTCCTCCATATATACTATTGCTATACTCAATTTATGAAAATGGGATCAGTAGGGGTAGAGTGGTAATAGCAAATGTTCTTTCAATTCCACTAATTGGGTTGTAATAAAAAGAATAGAATTTTATTTATAAATAAAAATAGATATATGCATAAATAAGTAAATACAGAAACGAACAAATGAATGAATGAATGAATGCATAAATCCTCCATTTTCTAGTTCAAGGAATTTAATCAAGTTGCCTAATGTCTTGAAGCCTTAATTTTCTCACATGCTAAGTGGATATTGTAATAGCTATCCTTTCTACCATTTATAACTATTGTGATGATCATAAGAACTATACATGAAAGTGACTTGTAAGTTCTAAGTTTCATAATGAAAAATGAGGCATATAATAAGTTTATTGATGCATAAATAATTTCATATGAATTTTTTGTTAGTGCCAGCATAGGCCCATCGTGGGTGATGAAGGCTTTAAAAGAAGATGACTCCCAGATATGTTAGGCAAACTACAATGTTGTCCTATGATGACTCTGAGCATATAGCTCCTGTAGCTCTTTGACTTAAGCCTCACAAAATTTTTAGTGTATCCCGTCTGCTCCTCTTGTCTCCCACTTTCAACACCGTGTTTTGGACCACTGTCAAATTAGTACTGGTATACAAAGGAAAATAATATTGAAAATGGCTTTCTAATCTTATGTATCCTAAAGTCTAACCACATTCACTGTTTCCCCCCCAAAAAGATAATTATTAAACTGGATTTTTTTTGTCTTTCTTCCTTCAAGGAGTATCATAGAATCATTAACTCATTTTATAGTTGAAGAAACTGAGTCCCCCAGAGAGATTAAATGACCTGCCCAAAGTCAGATCCACAGTACACAGGAAAGCTTGAATTTGAACCGATGTGCTTAAACCATCACTCTTCAGTTTAATCATGCTGCCTCTCATCAAATAGATGAACTTGGACCTTAGTTAACAGCTAATGCTATAATGTAAGGACTTAAAAAATTAATTGATTTTGATGAAAAATTTGTCACCCTGTGGCCAAACGGGGATGAGACTGTATAATCTTAGCCAGGGGAAGGTAATCTATTTGAGGGTAAGAGCTATATATTTCTTTTCATTTCACCAGAGACTAGAAGAGTTTCTGCCACAAAGTATGTACTTAATAAAAGAGTGATTATTTGTTTATTGGTTCTTAAATAAGAGGCAGTTTGCTGCTATGTTTTTTTTTAATCTCCAAGTGGCTTGCCCTTCCAAGAATGTAGGGTTAGCCACACCTCATTATGAAGTACTAAAGTATTAATTTATTGGATGAACAAGGATTAAAATTATCTTAATTATTCAAATATATTCCATAAAATAATATAACCTTAAATCTGGAAAATCATCAGAAGTCATCCTCATGATCTTGGATGTAGATGTGTGCATGCCAAGCTAGGTTACTCTGGTCATGATTGTTCACCTCAGCTTGAACACGCATTTATCAAATTATGATATCCACAGTTAAATGACAATATTTCAGATGTGAACTGACCAGTACAGTAGGACCCTAAGAAATTCCCCCTCCTACCTCTAACTACTATCCAACTAGTATCCACCCTCTGGAATAATAATGGCTCACATTTATAAAGTATTTTGCAAATAAGAGAAAAAGAGAGACAGAGAGATGGAGAGAAAGAGACAGAAACAGATACACAGAGACAGACACTTTCCCCAAGCCACATAGCTATTATGTGACATAACTTGAAGCCAAGTTTTCTAAGGGCAAATCCAGTGTTCTTTTCAGTATATCATAGTAGATGAAGTTTAAGTGTGCCATGCCATGCAGAGAAGGGGGGGGAATGAATCTTTGTCTGGTTGAATTTAAGAAGACACTAATTTAGTGCTCATCAAGGAGGAAAATAATGGTTTAAGCTAGAAATCCTACACATTTATATGGTAAGCCACACTTCAAAGTCACCCTGTAAAATTACATGACATTTTTATCACAGTCATTTTCAGTCTGGGTCATTATCTTTAACCAAACATTTGTGCCACACATTGAGCAGAGACATATATCAGCTTGGCAGTAGATTGTGCTAGCAAATTGAAAGGAGACATTTCCACAATTGTCCGCAGGAACGTCAATCAGAGATGATGGAGATACTGAAAAAAGGAGAGGAAAAAAATTCTTTCAGGAAGAAACTTTAACCGACTAATGAGCTTATATGCACAAAGACCTTGGGCTGGATACTGGATGTTTTTATTTTTATTTTTTTGTTTGTTTTCAAGAATAATCATTTGCTCATGCTTCTATTGGCATTAAAGTTATTACTTGAAGAGTCACCTTTATATGTCTGCCTTTCTAGGGAAGCAGAATGTCTCACCTACTTCACTTCATGAAAAACACCTTGGGCCCAAGGCCGCCTAAGTGGACAAAACTCTGTTGAGCACACAACCTTTCCTTGACAGAAGTTCAGTATGGCTCACATGTGGCCTTTTTGACTTTTTGACTTTTAAGCCCCAACTCTTCCCTCTTCTCTGACATTAAACTATTTGGACATTTCCATTTTCCATTGTTTAAACTATTTTAGACCAACATTTGTCAATTTTACCTGGGCTTGGCACAGCATGAGTGATGAAAATAAGCCTGGAAGATAGAGACTTTCACTTTGTATTGATAGTCCCAACACCTACCCCTAGGTCAGACACATAATATTTGTAAATAAATGTTTGTCAAAATATGTGAATGTAATCCACAAACACTGATCTGGAGAATAAAATATCCCTTGGGTAAAAGAGATTATGAAAAATCTTAGAGCAGAATAAAGGTAATTAAGCCTATTTTCATAATGAAAAATGAGACATATAATAAGTTTATTGATGCATAAATAATTTCATATGAATTTTTTTTGTTAGTGCCAGCATAGGCCCATCATGGGTGATGAAGGCTTTAAAAGAAGATGACTCCCAGATATGTTAGGCAAATTACAATGTTGTCCTGTGATGACTCTGAGCATATAGCTCCTGTAGCTCTTTGACTTAAGCCTCACAAAATTTTTAGTGTATCTAGTCTGCTCCTCTTGTCTCCCACTTTCATCTTTCCCTGATATAAGTACAAGTAAAGTCTTAAATTTTTCACAAAAATTCAGTAGCACTACTGCTGCTATTCTCCATACTCAGAGAAGATAGGGAGAAGCCCAGTAAGGCAGTAAGTGATCATCTGATATGAAAAATATAAGGATGAGAAAGATTAGATTGCAAGCTAAATGCAATGCCATAGTGTAACATGGAACCCCCACCTCCCCAAAAAAGAACAAAAAAAGCTAATATAGTCTTTGGTTGTGTTAAGAGAATTATAATGTTAAGAGAAATATAAAGAACAGATTAGATAGTAAAACTAACCTGTCTTGGTCAAACCATATCTTAAGTATTGTTTAATTATGTATGTCATATTCTACTGAATACATTAACAATGTGTTATGACTCTAAAAACTGATCTAGATGGTGAGGATCTTTGGAATTATTCTATGTGAGCATTAATTGAAGGAGCCCACTTAATCAACATATATTTATTAAACACTGACAATGTGGCAGGCAAGTATTTTGCTAGGCACTGGGAACTGTTGTTTGTCCTCCATTTTGAAGAGGACCAATGACATCATGGGTGATGTTTTGACTTGCATATGAATTGGATTTAAGTGAGGCATAGTTGTAGAAAGTTGTCAACTTCACTTTCTCTTCCTGACTCTTTCAACTGACAGGACGAAATTCAAGACAACTGGCAAGTGCAGTGGATGACCTTGACATCTGACCAAGCTGTAAGCATTCTACAACACCTGCTTCAGCCACCTTCATGGACATCAGAACAAATTATTCTCTTTAGTCCATTTCACTGGAAGGAAGTCATCACTATGCTTCAGATAGACATTCCCTTAACTCACCAGTGGTTTTGAGGAGTGTTGGTTACCCTCAACCTGGTTCAGCCCGTCTGCTGATGAGGCAGCTGCACATTTTATAGCTTCTTAGTACCACAGGTGAGAGTTGGACCACTGGTTGGACATCAAAGGTGGATGAGCAACCCTAGAAAGGGCTCAGCAAGCCCTCACAGCAGACATACTCATCCTCCTGAACACCTCATATACCCCGGGCTTTAGGGATACAAATGCAAAAACTGAAACAATCGCAACTTCAAGGATCTTACATTACTATGGGGGTGACTAAAACACACACACATATGGATAAACTGAATAAATACAAATATGCACAAAAAACTGCAGATGTTTACCTTGGAGAAGAAAAACCTTTAGGGGAAAAGTGAACATATCTGTCTTCAAGCATTTGAAAGGCTGTCATGTAAAGTAGGAATTTGATTTCTTCTGCTTCGCCCCAGAAGACAGAACTAGCAACAACAGGTGAGAGCTGCAAAGAGACACATTTTATCTCAAGGGAAGGGAAAAGCTTCCTAAAATTAGAGCTTTTTAAAAGTAAAATGGATTGCCACTGAAGGAAGGGGCAACCCTTGAAACTGGTGCATTCAAACAAAGAGCAAATGAACATTTCCCCAGGAAGCTGAAGAGGTTATTCCAGGTCAAGTACAGTTGGACTAGGTGACACCTGAGGTTTCTTTCAGCTTGTAGATTCTCCAAATTTATGATTCTGTGAACTCTTAGAGCTCTTAATGTCTATTCCATTGATTTAACAATTAGTCATGCATAACCTAGAGATACCTTCTTTTCTTCTTTTGAGCTATTTAAATTCATATTTAACTTCTGTCATGTTTAAATCTGATCTCGCCGGCTAGATTGAACTCAATGAAAGGAAAGATAAAGTCTTATTCTTCCTTATTTTGCCGTAGCATATACCCCAAGATCTGGCATATGATATGTGCATGTATGTGTGTATACACATATTATACACACATATAATACATGCATGTATACATATATACATATGCATACATGTGTGCATACATTGTATATATATGAATGGAAACTTTATATTATGATAGAACATCTTCCTAACAATTAGAGTTGTTTTCAAGTAAAATGTGTTACTTTTAAGAGTAATGGACTCTCCCTCCTCTCTGGGGGTGATGTCTTCAAATGAATTATTAATGAGCATGTGTAAGGTTCATATATATATGTATATATGTGTATGTTTTAGAAGTGATCCTTGGATATAGGTTCATAGGATCATAGATACAGAAGCCTTAGATTTCTATGTGGAAGACATAGACATAATCTAGTTCACCACCCCCATACCCCTTTTATAGATTAGTAAACTCAAGGATAGAGGTTTGCCAAACGTCACACAGAAAATTAGGGGCAAAGCAAGGACTTTGACATGTCTTCTATCTCTGAAGCCATTCTTATTCCATAAAATTCTTACTACTTGGAGTTGGACTACGTAGCCTCTGAGATCCCCTCCAAACCTTAAATTCTTTGACTTAATCTCCTCAAAGCCCATTGACTTCAGTTCAGTAATTTCTAGCCCTCTTCACCAACTCAGATGGTCAGACTGGGACATAAGAACCTCAGAGTAGAAAGTAGAAAAATTTTCTCACAGAAACCCCACTCATATCACACAGTACATGTGTGTTCTAGAAGATATAGTTTGGGAAATAATGGGCTTAAATCTTATGTGCCCCTCGCCCCAGTCATGTATGCCTCCTGGAGCACTATGAATTGTTGTTCCCTATAACTTAGTACTACCATTCTTGAATAAAACGAGTTAATAGTCTCTCCCATCTAGGTATTTGTCATATTTCCAGCAAACTATAAGCTTCTGTAAGGTAAGAAGTGCATTTTATCTAAAATTTGTGTATCTACCACCTACCATCTCCTAGCTCTGGGTTCTGCACATAGTAGTCAATTAATTCTTTCATGGTGGAATGAATAAGTAAATGAATGAATGGCTATTTAAATTTCATTTGCTCAGGTACAAAATTAAAATTGATTCCAGTTACCTGCATGCTCTATCCTAAATCAGATTTGCAGATACGATAGCCGTAGCTCCATTTTAACTAAAAAAAAAAGACAGATATTGTTACAGCACATTGCTGAGTGTTGACATTGTACAAATGACTCTGAGGTCGTAATTTATGGTGCACTGGGCTCAATTTATTCTTAGGTGTCCAATGAAGCAAGGTGTCAACAGTTTATCAATATCACACAAAAGGATATAGATCAAACTCCAGGAAAATGCAAGTCTGCATTCGCACTCCAAATACTTTTTTGTGAAGAATTTGAGGGGCTATGATAGGACACCTCCACATTATAACGGGAGAAGTCAAGTGAAGTTTTGTAAGTGATGTCATAGTTATGTCCTGAATTAAGTTCTCCTTGGGACAGATACAGCAACCAGTCATTCAGGTACAAACAGATGTGATTTTCTTAACAACTTTTAACTTTTGAACATATATTCATTACCAGGCATTTGTTCATTCATTCATTCATTCATTGACTTACTCTGTGCAAAAGACTTTGCTAGGTGCTATTGTAGATACATAATTTAGATTAAAGTAGAGTCCTGTTTCTCATAAACCTTACAGTCAAATAGAGGCATACCCCACATGGAGATGTAGTAAGTGTAATGCAAAATAATTATGGTATAATGATTTCCTCAGAGACATACATAGGTATTTAGTGAAGTCAAAAGGTTAAAGAAAAAAAGCAGCACTTAAACAGTAGAAAAGGAAAAAAAATGGTCAATGTAAAAAGCTCTAGATTCACTATGAGAAGACCAAGATTTGGATTTTGACTCTACTAGTCACCGTGTGTGAATTTTGGCAGGTCACTAACCTTCTCTAGGCCTCAGTTTCCTCAAATATAACAATAGGAGGTTAGACAAGACCAGAGGTTCTAAACCTGGGGTCTGTAAATCTTTAAAAATGACATATTGATAACTGCATTCCAATATAACTGAATTTCTTTGTAATCCTTTATGTTGTATTTAATGCATTTTAAAGCCTTATACTGAGGATGTCATGGGTTTCATTAGATTGTAAAAGGGGTCCATGATGCAAGGAATGTTAACTACTCCTAGACTAGCCTTTCTAAATCTTTATCCCTATAAGCAGACTTTTAAAAGATGGATAGAAATCTAAGAGATGAGGACAGAGTAACTGGGTATTCAAAGCACAGAGAGCTACATGACTAGAGACAGCGATATAGTGAAGATTTGGGGACTAGGGAGTAGTTGAGTTTAAGGGGAATATCCAGTGTAGGAAGAGGAATGAACTGAGATGAGATTGGAAAGATAGGGTGCTGTCAGATCACAGAAGGCTTTGCCTTCAGGGAAAATGCCTTGAATTCAAGGCAAAAGGGTTCTCCTTTAGGTTTGAGGCACAGGAGAGACATCAGGAAATCTACGACTAAAGATTGCTCTGACACTACTTTGAAGGATGGTTTAGAGGGAAATGATAAAGTGATTTGGAAGACCTGTTAGGAAGCTATTGAAATAGTCCAAGACTAATGAAAAACTGCTTGTCTTTTCTAGGATGGTAGCAGTTGGAATGGGGAAAAAGTGATGGATGCAAAAGGGATAGAGAAAAAAATGAAGGCTAGTAAACTGAAAGGAATTAATTCTAATATACACATACATACACACACCCACATGTGTGTGTGTGTGTGTGTGTGTGTAAATAAGTATACTGCACTGTGAATTGATCCAACCATTCTGGAGGGCAATTTGGAACTATGCTCAAAGGGCAGTCAAACTGCATCCAACAATACCACTAGTAGGTCTGTATCCCAAAAAGATCATAAAAAAGTAGAAAGGATCCACATATATGAAAAATATTTGTAGCAGCTCTTTTTGTGGTGGCAAAGAATTAGAAATTGAGGGAATGCCCCTCAATTAGGGAATGGGTGAACAAGTTGTGGTATATGAATATAATGAAATCCTAGCATGCTATAAGAAATGATAAGCAGGTGGATTTCAGAAAAAAACTTGGAAAGACTTACATGAACTGATGCTGAGTGAAGTGAGCAGAACCAGGAGAACACTGTACACAGTAACAGCAACATTGTTTGTTGATTAACTATTATTGATTTAGCTTTTCTCAGCAATACAATGATCCAAGATAATTCAAAAGGACTCATGACAGAAAACGCTAGCCACATCCAGAGAAAGAATTATGGAGTCTGAATGAAGATTGAAGCGTGGCAGTGGGAGTAAGCTGGGGAAGCGGAATACAATCTATCCCAGGTGCCGTTATGCTTAGAGAAGGGGTAGCCCTAGGCAGTCTTGGTTGTGCCCAGACTTTTCCCATCTTACTGAACCACCAACTCCCAGGCACAGGTGGGGCAGAGACATCAAAGGGTATCTTGGTTGAAGGAGGTGGCCCCTGGGAGAGAGATACTTTAGCAATGGGCTCCTAGCATAGGTGACCAAGGGCTAGGAAAGGAGACAACCAGAGGAAGCAAACCTCCTTCCATTTGTCAGTACCTAGGACAGCTTTTAGTTATTGAGTGCTAGTCATGACTCTCAGGTAAAGTTAAAGAAGGCATGTGAATTTAATGGAAATAATGAAGTCAAGAGATGGTATAGATATAGGGGGAAATAAAAGAACAATTAAGTGTAAAACTATGATACTGACTCTGTTAATGATACAGCAGTTCAGTGAATGAAGAAATCAATGAAAATCGAAATTTCATGAAGGAAACTAGACTTGAGGAATGACTTAAAATAATGTAAGGGAGAAAAGAGAATATTTCAGGTGTGTGGCATGGAAATAGAAATGAGCAAAGTTTGGAAGAGATTTGCCAGTGATCGTGTTCATCTGCCTGAAGGGGAAGGTCAGTCAGTGTTCAAGCAATACACATTTATTAAGTGCTTACTATGTTTCAGGAACTGTGCTGAGCACAGGAGGGTGTGGATTACATACGCCTGTAGTGGCTGATGAGCAAAGCATTTTGGCTGGCTATTTGACAGTAGGTAAATTTGACAACTTTTGTTACATATCCTCAAGCTGTACCTAAAAAAATGTGGTAGATCTTTTAATCATTCTATCTCAAATACAGAGTTGGATAGAAATTTCTGGATGAATATCAGTTTCCTTTTCTGTAAAATAAGGGATTTGGACTAAATGATCTCTTTGGTACCTTCCAGAACTAGATCTATGATCCTATGATACCTAAATTCCTAATTTCACAAATAGAGAAAAGTAATACAATGTAAAGAAGAACGAACTAGGAATTTCAGCACAAAGGTGATCTAATACTTGCCACTTACAGTCTGTACCACCCTGTGCAATCGATTCAGTTAACTTTTCGAGTACTTGGCAATGTATGCATCGACCTCATTAGCAATGTGTACATCCTTGGAAAGTATACTACCAAGATAAGTGAAATTATCCACAGTATTCAAAACTTCTCCATTTGTTGTAACTGATGGTTCCTCATATGGATGCTCAGTGTTTGGGAGGCTTTGAAGGAGAAAGGTGGGAGAGAAGAGTTATTAGACTGGCTACCAAACTGAAGGTCTATAGAGCCAAGGTGCTGACTTTATTGTTGTATGCCTGTGAAACCTGGACAGTATACCAGAGTCATGACAGGAAACTGAATCACTTCCATTTGAATTGTCTTAGGAAGATTCTGAAGATCACCTGGTAGGATAATGTACTGGACACTGAGGTCCTTACTTGAACTAAATTGCCAAGCATTCAAACTCTGCTTCAGAGAGCGCAACTCCAACAGTCTGGCCACGTTGTTTGAATGCAAAACATAGGCTCGCCAAAAAGACTTTTTATGGACAACTCACACAGGGTAAACGTTCACATGGTGGTCAGAAGAAGAGATATAAGGACACTCTCAAAGTCTCTTAAGAACTTTGGAATTGATTGTGTGACATGGGAAACATTGGCTCAGGATGGCTCAGCATGGTGTGCCCACATCAGAGAAGATGCTGTGCTCTATGAGTAAAATAGAACTGAAGCAACTCAAAGGAAATGCGGGATACACAGATTTAGAGTATCCACCCCAAATGTTCACATGGACTATCTGTGCCCAACCTGTGGTTGAGCATTCTAAGCTTGTATTGGTCTGATCAGCCACAGTCGGACACATTGAAACTTGACTCTAGCTTAGTGATGTCATATTGGTCCTCTTCAAGAATAAAGGACAACGACTACCACCAAACACCATCTAGTACTTGGTTTCTTCATTTTTAGGAGAGAGTTGGACTAGATAAATTGAAAGATCACTTTTGGTTTTAGGTCTATAAACTCAAGTTAAATGACTTAACCCAGGCCTCATAGCTGATAAGCAGTAGAGCCAAGATGTAAATCTAGGACCTCTGACTCCAAGCCTTCAGCAATTTTCACTTACCATACTATCTATCCAGCTATTCATAGTTCACTTCAATTTCTGCCTCATATTAAATGTATCAAACTAGTTAAGCCCAGGAGCCTCTGCTTAGTGCCGTGGCACTCAACTCAGATCATTTAAGCAAAGTAGAGGCCACTCAGGTGGGAAAATTGGTAAGCCTAGTTTAATTAAAATGTCCACAATGCACTCAACTACTCACTTCATTGAGATTTATTCAAAGAGATATTTGACATTAATCAAATGTCAATTGATTCCCCCAAAAAACATTTATTGAGACTTAACAACTTGGCTATACGTGGCATACAGCTGTTAAGGTCTCGATAAATCTTTTTTTTCACAAATCAATGTAAATTTAATTAAAATGCAAAAAAAGAAAAAAAGAAAACTATCTGGCACAGTTCAAATCCTTATTTTATGCAATTAATGTGATGCTATTAAGAGTCTGATTTAGTGACTTTGGGGAAAGGGGAGATTTAATGTCCCTTAAACTAGGCAACCTTCAGCAGGTTACTGCTTTAATAAACAGAATGGCAGGACAGACCTCCCAGGAACTTGGCAGATGGAAGTATTGCAGCCCCTTACCACTCAGGTCTCTGTTTCAAGGGTTCAGAAAAGCAGCATTCTCTAGTGGAAGTCCAGAGAGGCAAAAACAACGCTGGTCCCCACTCTGTGTCACTGTATGACTTTGAGGAAGTCAGTGAGCCTCATTTTCCTCGTTTATAAAATAAAAAGATGATTAGGTAATCTCTAAGGTACCTGTGAAAAGATAGAGGTTGGGAAGAGGGGATAAGTAGGAGAAAGGGCACTGTATCTGTATAATGAAGGTGGAAACAGTGAACTATGATACCTGCTACCTCAGATAAGTTGCTCAAACTGGCTGTTCTTCAGTGTCCTCACTTGAATGAGGGACTTCTTTAGGAAGGGACAAAGATGTCTTCCAGTGCTAAATCTTAGAAGTCAATAGCATTTAAGGTCCCATTAAACTATAAAATTCTTGCCCTGTCATCCCGTAGGGGGTAGGGCCTTAGAGATCATCTCACCCATGGGTTCTTAATTTGGGGTTGGTTTCTTTTTTTTGCTTTTTGAGAACTTGAATAAGAAAACAAACGCATTTTTATTTTCGCTAACTTTTGATTTCCTTTGTAATCTTATACATTTAGAAATATTATTCTGAGGACGCATCCACAGGATTCACCAGACTGTCAAAGAGATCCAGGACAGAAAAGTGTTTAAGATCTCGTGCTTTAGAATCTGGAAACTGGCTTAGGAGAGATAATATTTTTTAGTTGAAATCACTAACAAATTTTCTTACCTTTGTTCTTTCTTGTTCTTTGTTCATCTTTCTTACCTTTGTCCTATGCCTAGCTGTGGCAAACATAGCTTCACATAAGCTCAGAATAGGCTATGAAAAGCAGGCTTCAATCTTTTTCTTCTGTTTTTTCATTCTTTAGATTTTGTTTGACTGATTCTTTTTTGGTTTCATTTGGGGGGGGCAGGGAAAAAGGCAGGGCAATTGGGGTTAAGTGACTTGCCCGAGGTCACATGGCTAGTAAGTATGTCAGGTGTCTGAGGCCGGATTTGAACTCAGGTCCTCCTGACTACAGGGCCTGTGCTCTACTCACTATACAACCTAGCTGCCCCTGTTTGACTGTTTCTTGATACCTTATGGAGTCATTAGCTTCTTCTTGCCCAATTCTTATTTTTAACAAATTGTTTTCTTCAGATAGCTTCTGTACCTCTCTTTCCATTTGACCAACTTTACTTTCAAGGAGAAATTTTTTCCTGTTAGGTTCTGTACCTCCTTATCCATTTTACTTGTTAAAGATTTGTACTCATCAGTGAATTTTTTTCCATTTTTTTAACCTCTCTAATTTGGCTTTTAAAATCCTCCTTGAGTTCTTCCATGAATGCTTCTTGGGCTTGAGACCAGTTCATATGCCCTTTTGAAGTTTCTGATGTGTGTATAATATCGATTCTTAATGTCGATTCTGAATTCGTATTTTGATCTTCCATGTCTCCATATTAAAATTTTGTGTTTTTTTTCACTTTTCTACTTCGTTTCTGCATGGTGGTTGCCTTTTTCCTGGCTTTTAAAGTGGATCTCTGCTTCTGGGGCACAGGGGGCTCTGTCCCAAGCTTCCTGGGCTGGGAACTAGAGGCCTGGTTTTGTGTGCTGTGGCATATTTGGAGCTACCCCACCACTACCCAAGTCTAGATGGAGAATTCCCTTCTGTCTCCAGCCAACTGTAAAGACTACCCTCCAAAAAATCTAATCTAGACACATACATCTTGTCCATTTTTACCCCTGCTGTGTCTTCCTTTGATGCCAATCAGTGATTAAAGATGTTTCCCACTCATTCAATAGGCCTCAGGTGGGGTCAGTTAAGGGAAGTTTGATTAGAGGTTTATTTGTAGGCAAGCCTACACCATTTACTTACTAGATGCTAAGCCCCAGGCCTACACCCTTCCACTGATTGGGCATGAAGCCCTCGGGCCCTAAAACATACCCAGAAGGTAGCCATTGTAAGGTCAGAATTCAGAATTCAGCCCAAGGAGGAGAAATAAGAACTCTGAGAGGACAGAGTTGTAGAGAGAGTATAGGGTGTAGAGTGGAAACCAGGGAGCCTCAGAGACCAGAGAACTGAGGGGGGAGAGAACACAGTCAAGTAGACATTTGGGATTCTGAGTACTTACAGGGAGGCCCCAGTGGGGCGGGGGGAGGAGGGTAGGAGGGAGAAGGTCACGGATGGCTTGGTTCCTTGCTGTAATACTGTGTTATAATTCCCTTGATGTTACATTGAGATGGACTTACAGGCTTTCTAATGCAATTACTGCTGTGTCGGATTGGAGTTATTGGTCTTGCCTTGCTTTGACTGACTTCCTATAGCAGCTTCATTGAAGCTTCCATATGATACGTATGACACTGTTTTATTGCTTGGTTGTGATCATGGCTTACCTTCCTTATGAGGTTGCAGCTCCATCAGAGAGGAAAGTTTCCCTATTGATTCCCATCTCTTTGATCACCTAGCATAGAGCCTCCTACATAGTATGCACTTAATAAATATTTTTTTGAATGATGCCATACATACATACATGCATAAATGAATGAATGAATGAGAATTATTTCGGCCTGTGGATTCCCCTGTGCTTTTGGCTTGCCTATTCTACTTGCTAGTGATGCAGCATTAGAAATCTTTTCTATGTCATTTCCTTATTTCCTGGTTAGAGGGTGAGGTGGGGAGATCCCATGATGTTAAATATTCAATTTGACCTAATGTCAAAAGCAGAAATATGATTGTAAGAACTCTTAAAAAAAACAAAACACTACTTAGCTTCTTCCTTTAAATGAAATGTAATAAAGTGAGGTTGAACAAAGACAATTATTTTCAGTCATAGTAGCTAAAGTCATGTTGCAAGAAGTCATTTAACTTTCAGTTCTTAAATATATTGATTCCCTCCATTCTGTCCCATTCCACTCTTGTTCCCTACTGTCACCCCTATCTGCCTGCCTCCAAGCCAGGCTAAATGAGAAACTAACCTTTGGTGACCTATCATAGCAAGCTCCTCCCTGGCTTAATAATTGTCAATTTCTAGCAAACTACTGGGCAAAATGATCTAGAGGGGTATAAAGAAAGAACATTGAAAATCGCCTCACATCCTCCAGTGATATGTCTAGGAACCACTTCCTGAGCTCCAGGTAATATTGTACAAGGACTGATGAAGAAGCTGGGCATGGGCTGTCAGTTGCTATGAAGGTGGCAGAACACTCTGTTACATTTCATAGGGGTTCCACCAAAGAAAATTACTTCCATTACCCATATAACTTATAGTATCAATATGAATAATGTTTTTTTTCCTCCCCTATGCAAGAAACCCTGTCTCTTAGATTTTTATTCTCTTATTTCCTACTTTCTGGTCTATGATTCAACATTAAACTTTCTCTCTCCTTTTTCATCACTCTTCCATGAGTTGTTTTTCTTCCCTTCTTCCAAGCTGTCATTGTCTCTTTTCTTAAGGTGCCCACCCTTTCTATTCTCAACCTGCTCCCTCCCTTTGTCCTGTGACTCCAGGCTCCCTTCTGCTCTTTTGAATATTCACCCTAGGCTTAGAAGTGGCATATGCTGAGCACAGCTGCGCACAATAGACTTACTGTATGGCAAAGAAACCCTCAGGAAAGAAAGGCACTGGGATAGCTGTTAACTCAGCTGATTTGTGTCATAAGATTTAGAAACAGAAGGGAATGTAAAGGGATTATCTAGTTCAAAGCCTTTATTTTGCAGAAGACGAGACTTAGATGTGAAGTTGTATTTTTTCCCAAGGTTGGCATCAGAGGTAGTACCCAAATCAAGGTCTTCTGAATATAAATCCTATGATCTGTTCAATATACCATGTTGTCCTCTATGGTATCACCATTCTGTTCCAATTCAACTCACCAATTCAGTAAGAACTCATGTTTGTTTGTTTCTTTTTCAATAATTTATAATTGTAAAAGTATACTAAGGAGTATGGGTTTTAGTAGATTGCTAACTTGCAATAAATGAACAAGATGATAAAGGAGCTAATAATGATTGATATATAGCATTCATCTAGCACTTTAAGGTTTGCAAAGTGCTTTAAACATATTCTCATTTGATCTGCCCAACGACCCTGTGGGGTAAGTACAATTATGGTCTCCATGTTACAGTTGAGGAAACTGAGGCTGACAGTTGTTTTGAATTGTACAAGGGTCATATGGTTAGTAAACATCTGAGGCATAATTTGAACTCAGGGATTTCTGATTCTGAATCTAGCACACTACAAATGGCCAGACTTAGCTGTCTAAAGGGGAAAGGAAAGGGGAAAGGGGGAAGGAAAGGGGAAGGAAGAGGAAAAAAAGAAAGAAAAGAAAAAAGAAAAACTAATCTGATCTTGGGCTGCATCAGTAGAGGTCTAGTTTTCTGAAACAAGAAGGTGATAATCCTAATACTCTTATCATAAGACTGTATATGGAGTAATATGTTCATTCTAGGAAACACATTTTAAAGAGGGAATTGATATGCTGAAGAGTGTCTAATTAGTCAATTAGTCAATAAATATTTATAAAGAACCTACTATGTACTTAGTAAATAGAAACTATACTAATTTTGGGGGGATATAAATATGAGTGAAAAAAAAGAAAGTTCATCCGTTCAAGAAGCTTCCAATCTAATGAGTGAAGACAACACACAAAAGGAAGCAAGGAAGGGAGGAGGGGGAAGGGACCTAGTGTAAGGGCTTGAGAGAGAAATCCTAAAAAAATACAAAAGTGGCATAGCTTGTGGGAAATAGGTTGCGATGAGCCCCTGTCTTAAAAAGAGGCCCTGGAGACCATTGTCCTGTGGTCAGTCATAAGGGCTGAGTGTACTGATGAGATGTGAGTATCATACAGATTCAGTCTTCCAGGATAATGAGATTTTCCAGTGATGAGTATCTTGGGAAAGGAAGTCGTGATGGAGAAGTACAAAGAAGTCCAAAAGCTGAGTGGCTGGGGCGAAATGGACCAGAGGCTTGGTGAAGGACCTTGAGTCCATACCATTTGAGGATATATTGAAGGAACTAGTGGAATTTAGCCTGGAGAAAAGATGACTCAAGGGGACTGTGATAGCTGTAGGGCACCAGACCTAAGAACCAGGAATAATCTTCTTAATTTCCTAAATAATCTCCTAAATCTCCAGAGGCCTTGAATACTAGCAAAGGAAATTGGGCATTAGGCCAGAAGGGAACACTGAAAGGGTTTGCACAGGGAAGTGATATTATGAGAATTGAGATTTCATAAAATGAATCATGTAACCTTGTATAGAAAATACTGGTAAGAAATAGGTTACAGGTAGGTTTATTAGTTTAGAGATTATTACAATAATCTGTGAGAAAAATAATGAGGGCCTACATTAGATTGATGACCATGAGCAAGGAAAAAGGAAGTGAGAAATGCATGAGACAGTGTTTGAATAAGTAAATACCATCTGTTTCATTTAGAAATGCAGTAATGTCACACATAACTACAATACTCCAGGAATAACATGTGCTCATTGATTTTCCTGGTTAATTCAGCATTAAATAGAAAGAGACTTTTGTTCCATCTTTTACTGGTGAACATATTTCTGAGTCTAGAGGATTTAACTTTTTTTAATGACTCAGAATTTTGTAAGGCCACAAGGTATTATATTCTATTGTGATCAAGGAGACCAAAAAGGAAAATTGTATTGGGCCATGCAAGGTAGTGTACAGAGATGCAAACCAGTTGGGAAGTCTAGGGATACTGAAGACCAGCCTAAATTGGAGATCACTCTCAGATTTAGAAGTTGGAATGTTATCTAGTTTAATCACCTTTCTAAAGTGTTGTTTACCTTATACTTGATAGCTTTTGTTTGAATAGATTTTATGACAGGCATTTTACTATCTCATAAGGTGCCACTGTTCTACTGCTGTAACTATCTAGGTGTTCAGAAAGTTTTTTTTTTAATTTAATGTATAGCTGAAATCTTCCTTGTTAAAACTTATGTGCATTGTGCCACAAGGAGTATTTTTTAATTTTTCAGCAGACACTCTTTCAAATATTCCAAGTCCTGAATCATGCAGCCTTTAAATTGTTTCTCCTGAATAATAACCAGCTCTATTTCCATCAATTAAACCTCTTGTGATGTGGTTTTCAGCCAATTTATTAACTTGGTCATCATCTTCTAGACCAGGGCTGTCCAAAATGCAGCCCACGGCTGCATGCAGCCCACAGTGCAATTTATGGGACCTGCCTACAAGCATAGAAATTTACATAAATGTTTTAGTAAACAAAGCTGAGCTACTGTAAACCTCTCACTAAAATGGCAAATCAAAATACATTGTCTACTGTTTCAATTAAAACCTAAGGTTGGAGAGCTCTGCTCTAGACAGTCTCGAGATTATCATATTATCGAGAGTGTTGGTGATATGAGATAGTAAGATTATGATCAGCCTTGAAGGCAAGCAGGACTGCGTGGATGTGTTCCAAAGACAACGTCTGACAGTCTTGGTCTCTCTAAATCTGCTCTGCATCTGAATTTTTGAGAGGGAAGAGACACTATGTTAATTCATAGGTATTCTGTTAATTCCCTAGAACTATATTTTAGGAAGAGCATTGACAAAATGGAGAATGTCAAGAGAATGATGACCAGACTGGTGACGGACTTAGTTGCTGCCATTGTTTAGTTGTGACTGCCTGTTCATGACCCTATTTGGGGTTTTCTAGACAAGGGTACAAGAATTGTTTGCTATTTTCTTCTCCAGCTCACCTTAGAGATGAGGAAACTGAGGCAAACAGGGTTAAGGGATTTGCACACAACTAGTAAGTGTCTGAGGCTAGATTTGAACTCAGGTCTTCCTGACTCCAGGCTCATTAATTTTCTATTGATTTCCTCTTTCCACCTGGCTGCCCCAATGGGACTTAGACAGAATGCTAGACAAGGATTGGTTCAAAGATTGAGCTATTGTTATGAGAAAGGAAGCTAAGATATAGAACTGGGGCAGTTTGAACTGACTTTGCCACCAGGTTGAATGATATAAGGTCCAGCTGTAGGACATTTGGACAAGAAGAATATGGAGGCAGTTTTAGGAACCGTGGTGGAGAGAGAGCTCGTAAAATCTCAAGGAACCAACTTACTGGTGGCTTCCTACCTCCTTGCTAGTGATTTTTATCTGCTATTATCTTCCTGAATCACTTTAACTCCCTTGGAAAACACTTCTACTTGGGGATACACAGACATACATACATACACACACACACACATACACACACACACATATATATACATACATACATACATATATACACACATGTGTGTATACATATATATATATATATATATATATATATCCAACTCTCTATATATCAAAAGTACAGTTTATTTAAACTCAGCTTCTGAGAGATCCATTACGCCACATATAAAAGTGCTATCCAGACCACATAGATTTGTTCTGCATGGTCTTTGAAGACAGAACGCACACACACACACTCACACACATACACGCGTGCATATACACATATATGCATCTGTATATACACAATATTCATTTTTAAATAATTCTTCCGCTTTCATGCCTTCTCTACATAGATGTCTGAGCAACAGAAATACAGGTACAGAAATAGATGATACAGTGGTATATGTGTAGGTATATATGGATTTAAATGTGTATGTAGATAGTAGGTATATATTCATATAATGAAAACAAAAAAGGATGTGGCAGAATTAAAATAACTGATTTTGATGCTCCCTCAAGGACTCTTATAGAGTGGATGCAATCAGCATTGAGATATTTCACACAAGTTTAACCTTCAATTGTCACATTTTTTACAATCCCTCATGGGGTGTTTCATGAACCTTCTTTATAGATGAGGTGTTTGCTTTTCTTTTGTGTTTGCTTTATTCACAGACACACTGTAGCTCTCCACAAAGCATCCCATTTCACATGGCCAGGTTGTGAAATAAAGAATCATTTTGATCGTCTGTGCTAATCAAGGAGAGAGGCTCCATCCTGCACAAAGACGAATTATGAAGGCTATGAAGAGAACTCAAAGATGACTCAAAAACAAATTAAAAATTAATGACAAGCAAAATCAAATTCCTTTTGTGGCCAATATTCTTCCACCTGCACATCGCTATAAAAGCCATCACAGAGAAAAACACATTAGTTTCTAATTTAAAGTGACTTCCTCTAAGAAAATAATCGCTAAACCTCTAATGACATTTCTCTGACAACTTCCTAATCCTTACAAGTTGCTGTTAGGAGCTGTATCCAGTCAATTCCTTCTCTGTTCTGGTTCTCACTAGAGTATTTCAAGGAAATGTAAAAGCTATATTCTGTGAGAAGAAATCTAAACTTTTAAAAGCACATCTAATGGTAAGATCTCACAGCACATGGTAATACAAATCACACCTGCTGGCATTACTTTTGTCATCTGCAACCGATGGCATCAATTACTCAAAAGCAATAATAAAGAATAACAACCAGGCAAAATGGTTGTATAGACATTTTCCCTTAACATAATCCGACCTACTTCATAACAGAACACCTAAGCCTTGTTATTATGGCTTTTTCCTGCCACTTAACTATGCTATAATCAGTGTCATAATATGTCATGCAGAGCTAGTCATTTGTTTGTATTTTAAGTTTATTCAGGTACAATTCTTTAAAAAAAATCTAAAAGCAAAATATTAATGGATATGTTTAAGTTTACTTGGTCCTTTTATGTAGTTCTCTTTTCAGAACCTTTCCTCTTAGGACTCCCCAACTTAATTTTCGATCTTCTGACACAACGCTACCTCTTAATCAGTCCACATTTTCCTCATGAACTGATCCTACCAAAGGGGCTCAGATTTAGCCAATCTAGTAGACACAGTGAGCTCAGGATTAAATGGATCATTATTAATCCAGGTTGATTTGAGAATCTTAGAGTTATAAAGCACTTTTCTCAATGACACCAGATGAAGTAGGTAATGTGGACAGTATTACTGCAATTTTATAGATGAAGAAACTGAAACTGACATTACAGGTACTTGCCCACAGTTACATACCTAGTAAAGGGCAGTTTTGGCACTCCAGACAGCCTAATATTGCTCAGAAACATATGGAATGTTCAGGGAGGACTAGCACCTATGGTGTGAGGGTTTGCAGAGCCCCTTTCAGGGCTGCTCATGTGCCTTTGGTGCCCAGCTGTCTCCTAACTCTCACCTGTGGCTCCAAGAAGCTGTAGCAAGCACAGTGGCCACATTCCAGTAAAACCATCTCAACAGCCTGGATAAAACAGGTTGAAGGTAGCTAACAGGCCTTTAACCTATCAGTGAGTTAGGGGGATGTCTACCCCAAGCGTGTGAAGACTTCTCATGGTGGAATGAACACATGAAAAGAATCTGCCCCAACGACCACAAAGGAAACTGAGGCAGGCACTGTAAACCTCTTAGAGCTTGGTCTGGACATAGAGGCTACCAAGGTCATCTACTGCATCCTGAGCCATTGCCAGTTGGCTTGACTTTTGTCCTGCAACTGGACTTCAATGACTGTGGAAGAGAGAATGAGGGCGATGACTTTGGGCAACTTGGCCTCATTTACATCCAAGTCACCCAGGAGTCAAGACATCACCTGTGATGTCATTGGTCCTCTTTGCAAATGAAGGATGAAAAACAATTATGAAAAACAATGTTTACATTACCTTATTTATTGATTCAGATACTATAAAAATATATTAATATTACATAATGATTCACAAAATTATAGAGCTAGGAGTGACTTCAGAACATAGAATATCAAAACAGAAGTGTCCTTATGTCTTAGAATGTTTTGGAAAGGAAGAGACAGAACAGAATTTGAGAACACAAAATGCCAGAGCCAGAAAGAACCTAAGCACTTTAAAACACAGAACCTCTAGAAAATGACTGCTTTAGAGACAATATGATATGTTGTAAAGGCTAAGTAGAATCAAGAGGAAACCAAATTTAAACCCAGGATCTGACACTTAATAGATGAGTTAACCTAGGAAAGACTTTCATTCTTTATAAGTTTTAGATTCCCCATCTGTAGAATGGGAAATGCATTACTTCTATTGCCTTTTTTTCCCCAGGCTTGTTCTGAGAAATTAACTTTGCAAGTCCAATACAAATGTAAATTACTGTAGCAGCAGAAGAAACCTTAAAATACTAGAGAACAGCCTGGTAGATTATTCAGATACCGTATGACTCATCCAGTACTACGTCTTTTTACAAATGGGGCATCTAAGAGCTACAAGGGGAAGAAAACTTGCCCATGTTTATATAACAATTCATAAGCAAAGTTAAGGTTAGAACTCTTGTTAGTACAAACGTGGTAAATAGTAGGAAGAATACTGTATGTAGTTGAAAGCCTTCTAAATGCCCAATATAGTGCTCATTCTCTCTGTGACCTTGGGCTAGCCACAGAGCTCTGGAAAGCTTGGGACTAGACTATTGCTGAAGTGCCTATGAACTTAATTAAGGTCTTACTTTCCAGAAGATTCTTAGTATGTCATAGCTAAAAAGGGACATCAGATATCAGATAATCCCAACACTTGGCATCATATTAAGAAATGAAGACACAGAGATGTTCTATGAGTCCCCCAGGGATACACAGGTAGTACCAAATCTAGAATTTGACTCTGAAATTAAAATGCTCAGGTTTCTATTGCACGTTTACACTCAACAAATATTTTTTGAGCGTCTATTATTTGATCATCACTAAGTTAGGAATTCTACACCACTGTCATCAAATTCAAATAGTAACATGGGCCACTAAACAATATATAAGAAACCCTGAGGGCCACATATAGACTAAGAAAACTATATATTAACATTATTTATGTTTTGTTGTGTTTTGATTTAGTTTGGGAGTGTTGCAGGCTGCATGTTTGATACTTCTATTATAGGTGACCACAAAGAAATATAAAAATCATCCCTTATTATATCAGTTTATAATCTATTGTAAGGAAAAGAAAAAAGTATCAAAAAAATTAAGATTACAATGACCCAACAACAACGTAAGAAATTAAAACCAGAAATGTGTCTAGCCATTCCAGACCAAGTACAAAACACAGATGATAAGTATGATTAGAATTTAGGGAAAGGGGAGAATATTGTAGAAGGTTCACAGGATAGCCTGCTTGGTGGAGGAAAGACTGAAACTGGACCTGGAGAGTTCCAATTAATTAATTAAAATAATTAGATAATTAGAAAGGAGGAGGAGGTGTGTGTGTGTGTGTGTGTGTGTGTGTGTGTGTGTGTGTGTGTGTGTGTGTGTTTATGCATGTACATGTCTGGGACAGGAGGGAGTTGAAGAAGTTGAAGAGAGGGGTGAAACATTTCTTCACAGAAGTACTGTACGTCCATAATATATTTAAGAGACAGTGTATAGACTAACTTAGCTGTAGTGTATTTATAGAGAGTCATATGGCAGAATCGGGATTTGAACCCAGGTCTCCAGACTCCAAATCTAATATTCTTTGAATACTTGCTATTTACTAACCCTTGTGACTCTGGTCATGTTACTCCACATCTACTTTATCATCTGTGAAAATGGGGATAATTTACTAACCCTTGTGACTCTGGTCATGTTACTTCACATCTATTTTATCATTTGTGAAAATGGGGATAATTTACTAACCCTTGTGACTCTGGTCATGTTACTTCACATCTATTTTATCATCTGTGAAACTAGGGATAATAATGTATGAACTCCATAACTCAAATGATTACTGTGGTGAAATCATGCTGTTAACTTTAAATCACTACACAAATATAGCAAGCATTATGATGTTACATAATGATAATTAAATGTTATTGTATTATAGAAGAGTTTTAATTTGCAGGAATAGAGCAACTAACCATGCTAATGAGATTTCGGATACTCATAAACCATCTTCATCCTCATTTTCAGCAGCAGCAGGAGTAGCAGCAGCAGCAGCAATATAGCGGTGTTTAATTTAATCTTTTCAAACTAAAGACCTCATTGATGGAGATGATCTGACAAGCTTCTCTAACCTGGGAATTAAGCAAAATGAACTCAGAGGGCTTTATTTTCCTGTTTGTCAAGTCCCTCTGACCTCAGATACAAACATGCATGCCCTAAGGGAAAGGAAAGATCTCTGTAGTTTTTGTCAAGGATTTTATTTTCCATGATCACAGATTCTCTACTCTATATGACCCAGACCTTAGCAAGCTTAACAATGTGGACTGGTAATCAAGTTCTCCCTGGAGAACATTCAGAGACCAAAGAAAAGGAAAGACTCTTAGGCAAACATGACCCTTGCAGACCTACTTGCCCCATTGCCTTACTGGGACAAGGGCCCTTCACTTTTCCTCTTGGAACCACTAGAAACATTTTTTCTAACAGTGTGATGATGAATACTTTCTGAATACCAGTAAGAGAAGTCCCTTTTCTCTCTGCTTATATCTGCTTTCTACAGGCAGCCTCACAATGAGTGAAAGGCAGATTCCTTAATTGAAACAGTTGCTGACTTCTCCTGTCTCTCTGTCCCCATAATTCAATCACAATGCTTTCCTTTCTCTGATAGTATGCTCTCTATGACCATGCAGCTGAACTAAGAGACAGAGGATAGGTATTTTTTTAAATAATTTCCAGCACTGCCTTTTACGTTGATGTAGTTACATGGAAATCAGCATCAGAACCTGGTAAGTGAAAGCAGGGGATGAATCCAAAGGGTATATTGTACAAGACAACTCATGTATTTTTTTCCATTATTAGCATTAGTTTGTCTATCTTCAGCTTTAGACTTAGTACATCCCAGTTGGTAGATTTAAAAAAAATATATATATACGATTTTTATTGATATTGGGTTGGGGGAGAGGTTACATCACCTTTATTTCTGAATATATTTGTTTCCTGATCCTAGATTCGTTAGTTATAACAAAGTAAAAAATAAAGATGGAAAAAGTTCAGAGGAAAAAATAAAGCTAACCAATAAATCAAGTCTTAAAATGTATTTGATGTTGCATACTGTAGTGTTAATGTGATTTAAAGATCTTCCCTGCCCATTCAATAGAGCCTTTACTCATACCCTTTACTTACTAGGTACAAAGCCCCAGGGCCACACCCTTTTTCTAGTTAGGTCAGGAGAGGTGTGAAACCCTCAGGGCCCTAAGGAGAGGTGCTAAATCCAGAGCCAATTGTATGTGCACTGAGTTCTAGCCAATCAGATGTGCATGAATTCAGCCAACCAGAGATCTGAGTTCTAGCCAATCAGATGCTGGCAGGACTGTACATAAAGAGAGCCCAGAGTGTGAGAGAAACAGAACTGAGAGCAGCAGAATTGAGAAGAAGAATTGAGAAGGGGACATCAAGAAGACATTAAGGCCGCAGACAATGAGAGTGAGAGCCAGTGTCCAGAGACACTGCAGAGCAGAGAGTGCAGCTAAGAGAGTTGAGGAGATCAAAGAGCTGAGAATCTACAGCATGGAGAGATTGGAGAACTGAGAATCCTGAGAATCCAGAGGATCCAGGAGATGTCAAAGACTCTGAGAACTGCAAGGGCTTTCAGAACTGTGGGAGAGGATGCAGGCAAGCAGACAGTTAGGATTTGTGAGTGATTGTCTACAGGAAAGCCCTAAAGGGGGGGAGGGCAGAGTTACAGGATGACTTGGTTCCTTGCTATAATAATGTGTTATAATTTCCTTGTTGCTACATTGAAGTGGGCTTACTGGTTTTGGAATATAATTCCTGCTATATTGAATTGGAGTCTTGGGATTTGATATTCTGGCGTCTAGGTAAATATTATACTTCCTCTGCCTTCTGCCTAGAGAGTTTTTCATACTTCGTGATTCCAAACCATACAGGCATGCTCATGGTTATCTTTGAGGTCATGAATCTTGCCTTACTGATACACATATCCATTGAAGACTACCTCTTCACAAAAAACGAAACATGTTTTCATCTCTTCTCTAGGCACCTGTTTGGCCATTTTAATTTCATGGATTTCAGGCTGTTTCTTCTTCCTTTCTTCTATTCTTCCTTCCTCCCTCCTTTCCTCCCTTCTTTCCTTCTTCCTTTCCTTTCTTCCTTCTTTGCTTGTCACAATGTTGTAATGTTTATATGTGGTTTCTCTAATTTGTCTTATTTCACTCTCCATCGGTTAACATTTCTTCCTGTGCTTTTATGAAAAGTTTTATATTCATTTCTTATAGCATTTTATTGTATTGATGACCCACAATTTGTTTAGTCATTCTGAAATCATTGGGTGATTATTGTTTTTCCCCTCAAGTCTTTGCTATCTATAAAGTTTAGTTGATTGATTTTTAGGGCAATTCTTCAGGTCAAAACTGTGATGGGTATATGATTTTATTTCTCTAGAAGTTCTCTTCTAGTGAGCATTGATATTGCCAAGAAAACTCCCAAATGAAGTCAGAAAGAGTCGGACACGATTGAAAAATGACTGAGCAACAACAAAGCATCTACTCTGCATCTGGCGCTGTGCTAACTTTGGGGATATGAAGACAAAAGCAAGTCATTTCATCTCTAAAGAAACTTGTGTTCTCTAGGATAAAAGAACACATACATGCATATATATTATACATATATAATTTAAATATGTGTGGGGGGGTGCATCTGTTGTTGTTCTTGGTTCTGTCATATCCAACTCTTCATGACCCTATATGGGGTTTTCTTGGCAAAAATAATTAAAGGATTTGTCATTTCTTTCTCTAGCTCATTTTATAAAGGGGGAAACTATGTCAAACAGGGTTAAGTAACTTGCTCAGAGTCACAGAGCTAGTAAGTGTCTGAGGCTACATTTGAATTCAGGAAGATGAATCTTCCTGACTGGAAGCCAGGCACTCTATCCACTGTGCCAACTAGTTGCCCATGTACATACATATTATATACATATGTGTTCATATATGTATATGTATGTGTACATATGTGTATATGCATATGTGCATGTGTATATCTACATATGTGTATACATATATATCTGTATTTATACATATATAGTATATATGTATACTATATATAGTATATATGCATACTATATGTATAGTCTATACACATATGTAGTAGCTAGGGGAGGCAACAAGGAAGGGACTCAAGTAGAAGCTGATGGCTGGAGAAAGCTTTGCAAAGAACTATGGATTCTAGGAAGAAGACATGATGAATCAGTAAATTCCAGACATGATGGACAGACTATACAATATTACAGGGATGGGATATTGTTTAAAAGGAATAGTAAGTAGGCTAATTTGCCTGGACCATCAATGTGTATAGAGGAGTAATACAGAAAAAGTCTGGATGCAGATCTTGAAAAGTATTATATGTGAAACAGAGATATTTTATGCTTTCCTAGCAGCAATAAGGAACTATTGGAGCTTTTTAATCACAAGAATTATATGGTCAGAACTGTGATTTAAGAATATTACTTTGGCAGCTGTGTGAAGGATAGATTGAATAGGGGAGTGGTTTGAGACCAATGAAGAGGCTATTGTGATCATTTTTTAGGGGGAGTAATGTCCTGATCTAGAGCATCGTTGTCTATGTAATCAGTGAGAAGAGACATTGGTAGGTACTTTGACATAGGCAGACTTCACAAGACTCAGCATGTGATCATATGGGGAATGAGGAGTCGAGGATAACTCACAGGTTGCAAGCTGGTATGCCTACAGAAATAGTGGTTCTCCTGATATAAATTACAAGGTATACTATAATAGTTTTTATTTGTCTGTGTGTGTGTGTGTGTGTATGTGTGTGTGTGTGTGTGTGTGTGTGCATGTGGTGGGGGGGGAGATGATGAGTTTTATTTTAGGCGTAGGTTTGAGATATCTATGGGACAACTAGTTAAAAATGTCCAGGGGACATTTGGTGGCATGAAACTAGAGATTAGTGAAGAAACTCCAGCTAGATAAATTGATTTGGAAGCTATCTAAATACAAATGATAATCAAACCCACAGGAGCTGATGAGGTCACTGAATAAGAGTATAAAAAGAAAGGGAGCACAGGACTGAAACTACAGTACAGTCATCCCTTCCACATTGAAGGATTTAGGGATGTGGTGCCCTGCTCCCCCGCAACTGGAAAATCCACATAAAATTTTTTGGCTCTCCCTTTGTACCAGAGGAGGTCTGCATTTTCTTTTCTAATGCAGTGTTTATAGTACCTTATTATAATATTTGAGTTAAGTATTTGATCATAAGCTAAAAGACACAAGATACAACAAACTCAAGATGTCAAGATCACCGTGAAATCATTGTAAGATGTCACATGAGAGACTGCCGTAAATCTGCTTGGCATCCCCAAACCACAGTTCTTTTACTACAAATACAATTTTAACGAAAATAATTGGGTAGCTATTCATTTATGTTATCAAACAGTAAATATATACAGTAGAGGTAATATTACACATAAGAGTACATACATTTTACAAATTTATGAGTTAATAAACTTTTTAAGATATCTCTACATTTCTAGCTTTTGTGTGTTATCTGCTATCTTTAACATTCTTTTTGCGAACTAACTTTTTACCTATTTTAACTTTAAAAATAAATTGTGTGGCTCTGACAAAGCTGGCACCTCCCCCCCAAACGTAGAACATAGAACTCTGTAATCTACAAGCAGTCATACCCCACTGAAAAACTCAAGGGTCAAGTTAGTTAGTTGGGAATATGGCCAGGACGCGAAAACGCGCCCAGATTCAGTCTCAGACTTTGGATTCTTTCTTTGGTGACAAAGAAGACCAAAACATACAGCCTAAAGAAGACAACAAAGTCATAGAGCCTACAACCAAAGCCTCCAAGAAAAACATGAACTGGCCCCAGACCATAGAAGAACTCAAAAAGTATTTGGAAAAGCAAGTTAGAGAAGTAGAGGAAAAATTGGGAAGAGAAATAAGAAGGATGCGAGAAAACCATGAAAAACAAGTCAATCACTTGCTAAAGGAGACCCAAAAAAATACTGAAAAATACACTGAAGAAAACAACACCTTAAAAAATAGACTAACTCAAATGGCAAAAGAGCTCCAAAAAGCCAATGAGGAGAAGAATTCCTTGAAAGGCAGAATTAGCCAAATGGAAAAGGAGGTCCAAAAGACCACTGAAGAAAATACTACTTTAAAAATTAGATTGGAGCAAGTGGAAGCTAGTGACTTTATGAGAAATCAGGATATTATAAAACAGAACCAGAGGAATGAAAAAATGGAAGACAATGTGAAATATCTCCTTGGAAAAACCACTGACCTGGAAAATAGATCCAGGAGAGATAATTTAAAAATTATTGGACTACCTGAAAGCCATGATCAAAAAAAGAGCCTAGATACCATCTTACAGGAAATTATCAAGGAGAACTGCCCTGATATTCTAGAGCCACAGGGCAAAATAGAAATTGAAAGAATCCATCGATCGCCTCCGCAAATAGATCCCAAAAAGAAATCTCCTAGGAATATTGTTGCCAAATTCCAGAGCTCCCAGATCAAGGAGAAAATACTGCAAGCAGCCAGAAAGAAACAATTTGAATATTGTGGAAACCCAATCAGAATAACCAAAGATCTGGCAGCTTCTACATTAAGAGATCGAAGGGCTTGGAATGCGATATTCCGGAGGTCAATGGAGCTAGGATTAAAACCTAGAATCACCTACCCAGCAAAACTCAGTATCATGTTCCAAGGCAAAATATGGACTTTCAATAAAATGGAGGACTTTCAAGCTTTCTCAGTGAAAAGACCAGAACTGAATAGAAAATTTGACTTTCAAACACAAGAATCAAGAGAAGCATGAAAAGGTAATCAAGAAACGGAAATTGCAAGGGACTTACTAAAGTTGAACTGTTTTGTTTACATTCCTACATGGAAAGATGATGAGTATGATTCATGAGACCTCAGTATTAGGGTAGTTGAAGGGAATATGCATATATATATATGCATATATATATATGTTTAAGTATATATATAAGTGAATGTGTATGTATGTATGTATCTATGTGTATATGTATGTATGTGTATGTATTTGTATATATATATATATATATATATATGTAAAAGAGAGAGAGCAGACACAGGGTGAGTTGAGGATGAAGGGAAGATATCTAAAAGAAATAAAATGAAATTAAGGGATGAGAGAGTAACATACTGAGAGAGGGAGATAGGGAGAGATATAATGGGGTGGATTATCTCGCATAAAGGTGGCAAGAGGAAGCAGTTCTATGGGAGGAGGGGAGAGGGCAGGTGAGGGGGGAATGAGTGGACCTTTCTCTCATCAGATTTGGCCTGAGGGGGAATACCATACATACTCAGTTGGGTATCTTACCCCACAGGAAAGAAGAGGGAGGAAGATAAAAAAAAAATAAAAGGTGGGGGGATGATGGAGTGGAGGACAGATGGGGGTGGAGGTAATCAAAACAAACACTTTGGAAAGGGGACAGGGTCAAGGGAGAAAATTCAATAAAGCGGGATGGGTTGGGAAGGAGCAAAATGTAGTTAGCCTTTCACAACATGAGTATTGTGGAAGGGTTATACATAATAATACATGTGTGGCCTAGGTTGAATTGCTCAACTTCTTAGGGAGGGTGGGTGGGAAGGGAAGAGGGAAGGGAATTTGGAACTCAAAGTTTTAAAATCAGATGTTCAAAAACAAAAAAACTTTTTGTATGCAACTAAAAAATAAGATACACAGGCAATGGGGCGTAGAAATTTATCTTGCCCTACAAGAAAGGAAGGGAAAAGGGGATGAGAGGGGAGGGGGGTGATAGAGGGGAGGGCTGACTGGGGAACAGGGCAACCAGAATATACGCCATCTTGGAGTGGGGGGGAGGGCAGAAATGGGGAGAAAATTTGTAATTCAAACTGTTGTGAAAATCAATGCTGAAAACCAAATATGTTAAAGAAATAAATTGCATTTAAAAAAAAAAGTATTTCACTAAAAAAAAAAAAAAAAAAAATAAATTGTGTATATTTATGGTTTTAAAAGATAAAATGTTGACATGCAATAATATACATATAACTTCTGCATTGCTGAGTTTCTAAACTTTTTCTTTGTCATCTGCTGGCCTTCATGTGTCACTTGTAGCTTCAGCAAAACTCCAAAAAATTCCCATTTAATTTCTTATGCCACCTCCTAATATATTGAAACCACATTGTGGAAAGTCACAATGTAGAAGGGACAACTGTATACACACTATGAAAGGAGGAGGTATATGATGTTCAGCAGACTGAGAAGGAGCTATGCAAAGGGAGGAGCCAAAACATTTGATTGTTGTACCGTTTAACAAAAATCAGAGAGGAGGGAGCATCCAGGAAGAAAGGGTAATGCATGGTGTCAAATACTGCAGAGAATTCAACAGAATATATCCAATATAGTGGTTATGTTTCGTCTGTTATTTCATTTTCTAATAGCTTACATTTCACCATTGGGGTCCCCCTCCTCCATTATACTTCACTCTCACTACTTGCTCTGCTCATCTCCTTTTCTATTCATTCATGGGCTCAAAGATGTGTGTCACACTTTCCAATCCTAATGGAATTTATGCATTTTTGCATAAGTGTCCATTGGTGTGCCTAGAAGAGTGTACTGAGTGACTTTTTAGTGTGACTTCTTATTTCCCCTAAGGGGAAAGGGACAGGGAAAGAGAAGGTTAATCATAAAATACACTGGATGTGATAGTAAGCATATTCCTACAAGTTATTGTTGTAAGAGTACTGAAGACTTCTTACCACTGCTTTTATCTCTACATTACCCTTTGAATCAGCTATAATTTCTATTTTTTTTAATGAAATTCAGAGAGGTAGCCAATGTTTTTTTTCTCCTTCAATTTTTTCCAATGACAATAGTTATTTCAAAGCCTAGAGAAAAATCCATCATCAGAAAGAAAGAATGATTGATTAACAAGGATATAATCAAATAAGTTATTTGGAGAATAGGAAGATGATGTCAGATGTAATAAGACTGATCAAAGCCATGAGGAAAAGGAAGTAGCAATATATCCCAATGTAATAGCATAAGGATTTCTTGGAGATAAATATTTGTAATGTAATTATAGGTCTGTCATCCACACCACTATAATTTAGTGTCAATCACCACTCAAATGATAAGGTCTTATTTTCAGAGGTTTATAACTCTCATACATTACAATTATCTCCCTGATGAATCTCTAGAGACATGGATGCCCAATCATTCATATATGTGTACATATATATATATATACACACACATATATGTGTGTATGTGTGTATACACACACACACACACACACACATATATATATATATATATATATATATATATATATATATACACATACACACACATAATGGAATCAACAGTGGCTTATTTGCTTGATTTAAAAATACCTATAGAGACTACATTCTATAGTGCAAAGAAAATGGGCATTTAAGTCAGGAGTCAAGAGTTCAAGTCTATATTTTTCCATTGCTTAGGGATGAGAAGCTGAAGGAGTCATTTCAGTTCTATTATCTTCAATTTCCTCATTCTTAAAACGTGAGTAAGCATAATTGTACTACGTATCTCATAAGATTGTAAAAAAACCAACACTTTAGAAACATCAAATTTCCATGGAAGCCTGAGTTATTCATTCTAGGATCAGAGGTGGGGAACCTGTGGCCTGGAGGGCACATATGTCCTCGAGGCTGCTGGTGTCCTCAAGGCTGCAGGTTCCCCACCCCTGTCTAGGTTGTAAACTTTCTGAAGAAAGTAGGAAATTTGAGGCAACCTTCATTATTGAGTATATGGGACGATATTAGAATACTTGTGTGTGAAGCATAATGATTTTCTGTGTGCGAGCGTGTGTGTGTGTGTGTGTGTGTGTGTGTGAGTGTGTATGTGTGTGTGAAGATACATTTGCCTGTATAAGAATTCAGAAGTTAGGATGATAATTACAAAAAAATATGAGAGAGACTTGAACAAGTGGCTATCTTGTGTTTTAAAAGACAACGCAACATTGAGTGAAGGTGATAGAATGACAGTATGGAAATGGTACTAGACAGCAATACACTTAGCCTTGCACAATGAGCCATGGTTTGGAGGAGATGAGGTGGCCTATATCTTAGTTATTCAGACCCATAACTGTTCCAGCACATAGGGGAGAAGGGGGGAACAAGGTATGAGGCTACAGATCCTAGGAGAGAACGGATGTGGTTGGAGTAGTCTAGTTCAAGGTGAGAGAGTAGAGTGGTGAGGACAGGGTGACATTTGACCTGCATTCAGTGCTGCTAAGAATACCATGAGAAGGACATGTTCCCCTAGAATTTTTGTACCCTGAGTCAATATGCAAACTACTCTACCCTATTTACCACTCTGTGTGGAAGATTCTGAAAGATCGGGAAGGCCTTAAATGGTTAGGAATAAGAGTAAGAGAGTGGGGCTCATCATATGCTTGGATCATAAACTTAAAAACCTGGGAGGCAGCTTCTGGTTGCGCCTCTGATGAAGGGTTGGGAGTGTGGGGTGGGGGTGGAAGGGAAGGCATTTTCAGGCCATGCTTCTAGGCCCTTTCTTCTGGATAAAGAGTGGGTCACATCCATCTGGCTTGTCAGGATATAAAACACCCAACCTCCTGGGGAAGGCAGCTACCTCCTCGGGCTTGAGGCTGTATCCCTGAGGGAATCTGTGGGTGACCTGAGCCGTGGAAGGAGTGGAGGAGGTTTCTGAATCCATTCCTGTGGCTCCTAGTTCTCTACCCTCAGTAGGAAGAAAGGAGGCTTCAGTGAGTGAGCTCCTAGTTGTCACTAGCTCTAAGGGTGCCTAACCCCTGCCCCTGGTCACCAGCCTCTGTCACCAGAGTACTGACATACCCGCCTACTTATCTCCTGAAGTTGTATCAACGAAGGAAATTGCAAAGCACATTGCAGATTTCAAAGTGCCATAGAAATGCTTGCTATTAATAGTGTAGAAGTATGATGTTATTAAACCGTACATTTGAGGGTGAATAAGCAATCTGTCCTGACCCCCTGTTCTCAAACAATTTATAAAAAAACAACTTTACTACAAACATTTTGAAAAACAAGACTCAAACTAGAAAGATCCATATGAAAAGTACTACAAGTCACTAATAAAATATGTTAGTATTGAAAAATCAAATCAAGTTTGTACTTACACAACAGGCCCATCATATGAACAAAAGAGAATTAATAAATTTGTTAATTAAAAAAAGTCAAACTAAAAAACCCATTTATCCCAATGATTATCCCTCACTCTTTACATGTGACTAGCCTATCATCTTCTTTTTTTTTAATCATACATTTCTTTAATTTGATTTATTCTAGTTTGCCTTCATAGCTCTGAATTAAGTATGTATTGCAACTTGTTCACCACTATTGCCTTTTTTTGTAACTCTTAATTTCATTTATTTGGGAACCATAGAGTTCAATGACCAGACTACTACACTAACAGAAGAGTATGGATATTAAAAAAAAGAGCCTCTTTCAGTGAGAAGTTAGGGGTTGTAACAGAAACTTTGCATTTTTCAAAATGCAATCCAGACTGTTCTCCTATTCCTGTTCCCTTTACAGTAGGTGATTTTATATGTATATATGTGCATATCTATATAAAAGCAGATGCAGAACATCAGACATATAATAATCAGATACACAAATATACATACATGTATCTGCTTTATATGATGTATATATTTCATTGTTGTTCAGACACATCTGACTCTTCCTGCCCCATTTGGGGTTTTCTTGGCAAAGATACCGGAGTGATTGTCATTTCCTTCTCCAGCTCATTTATAGCTGAGGAACTGAGGCAAAAGGAGTCAAGTAACTTGCCCAGGGTAATACAACTAGTGTCTGAGCCCACATATGAGCTCAGTTCTTCCTGACTCCAGGGTTAGTGCTTTATGCACTCTGCCACCTAGCTACCCATATAGAAATACACACACACACACACACAAATGTGTGTGTGTGTATCTGTGGGAAACTGCAAAATTCTCTCTCTCTCTCTCTCTCTCTCTCTCTCTCTCTCTCTCTCTCTCTCCCCCCCAAACATATATATATATATATACGTACATATATATTATCATTAAAAAGGAACAATAAGACAAGAGTAGAATTAGAAGAGAACAATGCCATGAAAAGAGGAAATGGTGTCCAGTTGTACAAGGTAGTCAACTTAGCAATTAAGGGATCATTAGTAATTTAGGAAGCAGCAGTTTCATTTGAATTATGAGATTAGAAGCAATATTGCAAAGCATTTAGAAGACAGGAGAGGAGAGAAAATGTGGACACTGAATATAGAGGGCTTTTCTTGTTTAACTGAAGATTAGTAAGTTATAGGTTAACAGGTAGTAGGAATGGTAGGATCTAGTTAGGACTTTTTTAAGGTTGAAGGAGAGGTGGGTGTTTTTGTATTCAGGAGGCAAGGAAGCAGTAGATAGGAAAGAATTAAAGATTAAAGAGAGTGATGGCAGTGAGAGCAGTCTCATGGAGAAGTTGGGAGGGGATTGACTCAAAGGCACACATACAAGGATTGGCCTTAGGAAGAAAAAAAAAGGCCTTTTGTTTTCTGGTTAAATTTTTATGATGAATTTGACAAACAAACAAACAAAAAGAATATTTCCATATAAAATTAAAAGAAACTGGGAACCTTTATTTACATAGAGCTTGTTTTTGTTTTAAAAGTATATATCAATATTGTCCTGCTCTTTTGTCACCTGAATTTTTCTACTCTTCTGTGTATTTTTGTTGTATTGACATTATTTTTTGCTTCACTCGTACTATCTCTCTCACCTCACCCCCATTAATTGCCTTTCCTTGTAACTATAAGATTGTCAAATGAAAACAAAAATGGCAAATTAGTTGTATCTGAAAATGTATGTCTTTTTTGCACCTATGATCTACAGCAGAAGTGTTGAGGCCTGCACCAAACATCCTGCAAAACTCCTCAGTGCTACTAGAACCAGAATAAGATGAAGAAGAATTTAACAAAATAAATTTAAAAATATAGTACAACATTTAAACAAATCTGAAAGGCATCTTAGAAGTCATCTTGTCCAATAACTTCATTTTATACTTAAGGGAATTGAAGGCCACAAAGGTAAAATGACTCCTCCAAAGTGATACAAGTAAGTATCCCCAGCTTCCTTCAGGGTTCAGCTGAAATCTAACTTTCTGCAAGAATTCTTTGCCTGTCTCCCAAGCTGCTGGTGCCTTTCCTCATTCTGATTACCTTCCCTTACATTAAAATTATTTTTATGTTCCTAGTTATTTATATGCTTTCCTCCATACCCCCATTAGACTGTATCCTCTTTAAGAGCAAGGATTATTTCTGCCTGTCTTTATATCCCTAGCAATTGGCCCAATGCATGGTTTATAATAAAAACCTAATAAGTGCTTGTTGACTGACTTCTGTGCTGAGTTAGAGAAAAACAAATGCCTCTAAAGTAACTATTTTGGAAGAAACGGAGAAACAGTATTCCTCAGGTATTTATAAGTCTTGCCATTTCATTATTAGAGAGTAAATGTGTAGACATCAGATCTTTCTGAAAAAAATCATGACCCATTATTTGTAATTTCTTCCCTGCCCCTTTCTTTTAAACAGAAATATTTACAAAGAATATCATTATGCACAATGGTTTCTTTTCTTTGTGGTCCACGTGTATTTCCTCACCACATACTTTACTCACATCTGTTTACTGGTAAACTTATCTAGTGCTTTTCTCCCAAAAGAGTACTAAGATTTGTACAAGTACTAACAGCCATACCAAGGACACACAAGCCTGTAGGGAAGGCTCTCCAATAGCATAGTGGAAAAACATGAATCAAGCAAGAAGTTCCTAATAACAACCTAGGATTACAACTAAACATTTGTTGGACAATAAGACCCAAGGAATTGTGATTCACAGAGAGTTGGTCAACATGAATGAAGACATCCAGTAGAGTGCCCATCAATTAGTACATGGGTCCATTTTGTCCCACATATTGTCATTGGCTCAGATGAAAGCATGAATAACACTAGTTTCAAAAGTATTGATTTCTTTTGTTTTTGTATCACTTTTGTTTAATGCTATGTCCCTCCTCTTTCGTCTACTAAGTGAACCATTCCTTGTGACAAAAAAAGAAAAAAAATGGAAAAGGAAAGGAAGGGACAGCAAGACAGAGGAGGGGAGAAAAGAGGAGGGGAGGGAACAGACAAAATAAAACCTGAGGATCATTAGTCTGCTGTGAAAAAGACTTGGGTGGGAAGATTTGATAGTTATTCTATGCTATCTGAAAAGCTACCCTGTAAAAGAAGGATTGTATGTTTTCCTGCTTGTACTTAGAAGATATAACTAGCTGTTACTGGTGATTCCACAGAGTCAGATTTGAACTCTGCATGGTGGTGGTCAGGGAGGAACTTTCCAAAGATTGGAGTTGTTCCTAGGTTAAATGGTCTGCCTCAGGAACCATGTTCTTCCTTACTGGAGTTCTTTGGAGAGAGCCAAACTAACCTTTAAAAAATTGTACAAAATGTTCTGGATTAGATATAGTTTGAAAGAAGAACTGCTCCCAATTCTGAGATTCTATGTGCTTCATTTGCTATGAGGGGCAGAATTATCAATGATATAACTAGTTTTAAGGATTATTTCACTTGTTTCTAAGGGGCAGACATAGAAGTAACATACTAAATGCAGAACTTTGGAGAAGGGAACAGAGCAGTTGGTTAATTGCACAGCAATGCCTCCTTTGATATTTCATGAAGGGAAGGAGAAACACCAAGCAGGTGTCATTCAAAATGCCATAAGATGAGTTTTTAACTTGAGCTGGCTCATGAAAAATGAGAAAGGGGACTTTTATGAAGCTCACACAATTTGTAGGCCAGGTGTAGAGTCTTCCCTTTAGCTCTCACTTGACAGTTGTATATAAAGTAAGACATTCAATTATCATGAATACACTGAAATTGGGAGTGACAGCTGACAGATGAGGGAAGAGACAGCACTATAAAAGTATACGAATATCACTGAATTACAACATTGCAAAATAGAAAGTGTTCCTGATCATGACCCTGAGTTTTCAGGAAATGATTAGGTTTTGTGTTTTATTCTCTCTTTGAGACATCTTAGAAGTGGACAATTCATTTCAGAAAGTTACATATCTACAATGTTTAAGATAAAATGAATTTGTGCACTTAAATCCATAAATTTTAGCTATCCCATAAAGGCCACCAGTCTGGGAAATACATATATAGGAAGGAGCTTATTCTCTAGCTAAGCAGTGATGTCAGCAAGTGGTCACTCAAAAAACAGTATCCTCTTAAAAGTAGTCAACTTTTTTCTAATAGGTCAGGTCCCCTCCTGTAATGTTAAGCAGGGTAGGATTTATTTTTTTTTACTGTTTTCTCTTTTATAATGCTGCAGTAATCAAGTGTCTTTGAATAAGTATTGCTAGGTGATAAACCCCAGGCCCACACCCTTTTGCTAGCTAGGTGTGAAGCCCCAGGCCTACACCCTTTTGTTAATTAGATATGGAGCCTTCTGACCCTAAGAAGGATATATAAACTCAGAGTTTAGCATTTTGTTTGGGGCTCTCTCTCACTGAAGAGGTGTTGTGTGACTTGACCAGCCAAGACTCTGGGTAGCCTTTGTTAAAGAGCCCTCAGCTTTGGAAAAACCCAAATGTTGGTGCTTCTCTTTTTGGTAACTGTGTATGTGATGTCTTGATCAGACAAATCCTGTCTGTTGAATTTTGTTATTTGTTCTGCTTATATTTTCTATGCTTGCAATTTGTTTGAATTTGCTCCAAAGTTCAGGGGGCTGGCTTTTCCCCCTGAACTAAGTGAATGATATATGTATGTTTGATTAAAGTGAGATTGTTAACCCCTTAAAATTGCCTTCCTTAGAAAAGCAGATCAAAGAATCTGTACTGGAAGCTCTTGTTGCTGGTCTTGTTGGGTATTACACCCCTACAGCAGCTGCTAGCAGCATTTTTGTTATACCTCCACAGACCCACTGGTGTGTCAGTGTAAACTAAGTGTAAATTAAAATTAAGGTAAACTGAGTACAAAGTTCCAAGCATGATCAATTTATTAGCAAATTACAAATTTCCCAATGAATAGGAGGTCAACTTCCCCAGCAAGTCTAACATACTGAATCAGGGAAATAGCTCTCTTTTATAGTTTTGAGGAGTACAGAACAAAGAATAGGATGTCATAGGCAGGGAACAAGTAATGATTGGTTAAAAGCGCTTGTGTCCACTCACATCCCAGAAGGATACCAGATTTTCTTGAGTCAAGAATAGAATAGCGATTAGCTGGAGACCTGGATTTCTAAATTTATTACAGACCAGCTTAATTTCTGAACTAAATTCAGAAACAAAGAACCGTGACTTATGCAGTTATGGGACAAACTTAATTAGATTTAAATAGGGTCAGCTAGAAGATGATACAAAATCAGATTATGTCATAGCTTAGGGTAGCTCATTTCCTAAAACAAAAACACTAGGGAAAGTGTACCCAAGACTTGGCTGGCCAGAGAAGATAAGGCTCAAATTATCTAGCTGTATATGTCAGTATATGGTGGTCTCAGTTTGTATTGACAGTTTCCTACTCTTCTGAGAGCTTAAAAAGTCATCTCTACTTGATGTCTGGTCCTTCAGACTTGGTGGATGTCTCAAAATCATGAGTCACCCCATCCCCCCATCCTTCCCTGCTTACCACATGAGTTTCTATAGAAAACAACCACGGTCTGCTTCTATCAGATCTGAGTGCTGTATTTAAATGTCTTAAGTGTCCTTTCTATGCTATAGCTAAGTAAACTTCCTTAAATAGTAATCTCGAACAACAAATAGCAAACTATTGAATCACTTGAGTGTCTTATTTTATTCTAATTTCAGACCTAAAGTATCAGTAAATTTATTTGATTTAGGTCTTGTCCATTATACTCTCCAAAAATTCTTAATAGAGAAAAATGAATGTTAAGAAAGAAGGAAACAAAAAAACATGAAAAAAAGTTTAAATTATCATTGTTTCGTGTCGATGTATTTTAAGACTATGATTTCTTTGTGATTGTTTAAAAGTTATATTGATATTATTTGTGTTTATACCACACCATTTTTCTGGTAGACCTTCCCTTGTATCATGACAACAGAGCATTCCCAATGTTACATGTATTGTAAGGAAAAAAAAATTAAAATCATTTGCTACATTGACCACATCTGACCAAGTATACCACGTTCCACATCCATAGCCCCTCTCTTTTATACCCAGAGTGATTTATTCATAATTTTTCTGAGTTTGAGATTGTTAATTACATTAAATCAAAGTTCATTTTCCTTTTTTGTTCTCCCCCACTCCCACCCCCACTTGTGTATATTGTTCTTCTGGTGGTGTTTGCTTTACTCTGCATCATTTTATATACATATTCATCCTTCTCTCAATTCTTCATATTGCTCTTTGCCTATATATCACAACCCTGTTTAATTACATTCATTGTCTTCACTGTGGATGGTGGCTTGCATTTAAAGAAGGATATGCAGATAAGGGTATGATTGGTTTTGGTACAAAATCATTTAATTACAGAGCAGGTGTCAAAGTGTGCAAAGTCCCTGCATTCTCCACACTAAAAGCCCATGTGGCAACATAAAAAAGCCAGCTGGATTCATGGTACAAATCTTTCCCACTTCTCCAATTTATAATAATGGTTTAATACTCATGCTGAACTTTCTCTACAAAAAAATCCACTGAGAATATCAGTGCATAGATAATTAATTATATTATATAGCTGAGAAAAGTAAATCTCAGAGAAGTAAAAAGACTTTCCAGTGGTCACACTAGTGTTAAGGCTGACATTTGAACTCATGTCTCTTGAATGCAAATCTAATCCACTATTCTTATTCTTACAGTAAACGAAATGTAATGTTTGATTCCATTTGGCTTCAGCAAAAGCTTCAAACCTATGAAATTTTATAGTTTCATTTTCCCTAAGACAAATTCTTTTTTAAAAAGGCTAAAGACAGATAAATGAGGGTGGGTACACTCTTAATAATTGTAATAGCTTGGATCTATATATTGATTTAAAGTTTTAAATAATTTTACACTCATTATTTCATTTTATCTTCATAACTAAGACTATACAAATGTGTTATTATTTTAACATATAATCCTATAATATCTCTGAATGATGATAATAATAACTATTATTATTACTATTTTATCTCATAATCATGTAATATACCTGAACTATGTAAACGTTTGTATGATCATGTGACAACATACATAGCAGAAGAAATGCCTATTTGCAAATCAAAAGACTTAGGTTCTGCAGTCTACAGTTGTGTACAGGTGACATGAGGCAAACAATAACTTTCATCCTATTTCCTTTTGTAACTGCAACTGTATGAGTGGATTTTTTTCCTATTGATATGAGGCTTACCTTAACTTAAGCAAAATTTGTTGAGTTCCCCCCACTCCCACCCAAACTTCTGTAGTTTTCCGTCAATAGATTACTGAATTTTGTGTGATAAACACATGCTGCATTTCTCCAGCTTGTTGTGTTTTTAATTCTACAGTTTTTAAGATTGTACATTTTTCTAATAAAATGTGCAAAAATTTGAGCTTTTGAAGAGCACACTTCAATGACTGTTAAGGACACTGGGGCAACTGTTGATGATAAGAAGTTAAGCACTTCTATGATAATTTAAGCCCACATTGAGTGAGTTGCACCAAAGCAGAAAGGAAAGTCCTTTAAAATGAAGAAATTAAAATACCAAGAACTGACAATTTATTGCTTCAAACAGTCTAATTAATCCCCATAAAAGAAGCAAAGAATTTTAGAGGGCCATAGCAGCTGGTGGGATTGTTATTCATGCCTTTCTAGCATGTCGTAGGTGTCTTTAAGTGGGAATAATAGCAAGAAGACTAGAGAATGCAGTATTTTATTGTTGTATGAAGAAAAAATAATAGGCAAGAGAATGCAAAACCTACAGGCCTGAAATTTGGGAGGGAGGAAGTAATTTATATGAATAAAACATACTTTCTCATTCAATGATATTACCAAACCAATGTCAGAAGTCCGAATGAACCTTTAATATCTGAGCATCTTCATCAGAGTGTAAAACGTCCTTTCAATCATTGCCCTAAAATGTTGGGGAGGCGAGATACTTCTAATGTACCTGGAAGTTGAGAAATGATAGATTTTAATAAACATATGTTTATACCGAGAAGTAGAATTTTCCAGAATCAAGAATATTTCTAAATGAAGATGGAATACTGCAATACGACCTTGCAATAGGCTATGGATCATGAAAGGTTAAGAAATTTATCCAAGAGATGGAGCTCACATGTTTCAATAGCCTGGGGACTTGGCTGATTTACAACCCATTTGAAATCATTGACCCCATATCTTTTACCCTATTGGGCCCCATTTCTTCTTCTTCTTCTTCTTCTTCTTCTTCTTCTTCTTCTTCTTCTTCTTCTTCTTCTTCTTCTTCTTCTTCTTCTTCTTCTTCTTCTTCTTCTTCTTCTCCTTCTTCTCCTTCTTCTCCTTCTTCTCCTTCTTCTCCTTCTTCTCCTTCTCCTTCTCCTTCTCCTTCTTCTTCTTCTTCTTCTTCTTCTTCTTCTTCTTCTTCTTCTTCTTCTTCTTCTTCTTCTTCTTCTTCTTCTTCTTCTTCTCCTCTTCCTCCTCCTCCTCTGTCCTCCTCCTCCTCTTTCCTTTGAAGGCAAACAGGGTTAAACAATGTTCCAAGATTCACACAGCTACTAAGTGTCTGAGGTCAGATTTGAACTCATCCTCCTGCCACCAGGGCTGGTGCTCTAGCCACTGTGCAACCAAGTTTCCCCTAGGCCCCATTTCTTCAGTTCTAAAATTGGCTGTGGTGGAAGAAGTAGAAAAGGAAATGAATTTGAAGATCTTTGAGTGCCTTTCTCACGCTTACATTCTTACTGGCCTTTCCCCCCTAAAATATTGATAATTTGCACATGGGCTGAAGACTAAAACATAACTAGCCAAATATATAATTTTTCATCTAGAAATGTATGAACAAAGGGACACTAGTGGGAAGAGAGAAAAACATTTTCTCTTTTCTTGTTTTTCTAAATTTAGGCTTGGGAATTCATATTTGCCATGATGTTCACAATAAGAATACCAGCAAAGGGACACCCATCTCTGTGAGTCCCTTGCCTAAACTCCCTCATGAGAGAGTTGCTGCTGCCATGAACTGAGGGGGAGAGCTGTTTATCTCATTTGTACTTGTAACTTTCTATCCCACCAACCTCCATCTGAACATTCCATAAAAATGTAATGGATCTACCTCTGTTCTTATATGTTTGATCATCTCTTGACACTAACTGGGAAGAAGCCAGAAGTTGTAGCAAAAGCAGGTTATGTTTGAGGAGACAGTGAACAGAAGATATGATTGTAGGGATTGGGATGAAAGTGGAGAATTGAGCTAAAATTCCAGTTTCTCTCATATTATTAAAAAACTGTGAGTTCCTCTTAAATAGAACAAATATGTCAGCATAAACTATCACAAACACATAATAAATGGCCATCGAATGCTTTATAAACCACATCCATGAAAGTAATGTACTTTGTAATGATGATGGAGCTTAAGCTCATCAGTCATGTGGAGTATTCATGAAGGACATCCAAATTTTAATTAGCTTATGCTAAACGGCTTTAGTACCAATTTAGCCAAAATGCCATACTCTGTGGAATTGTTTGGATGGTCATTAGGATTAATAACTCACAGAGCAAAATTATCAAGAGAATACTGTTATGTCAGCTGACATGGGTTGTTGTGTAAATCATAAAATGATCTGGGAAAAAAACATGCAGGAGAAATGATAGTTACATAGATGTTCATATATAGATACCTTAAATGACACAGACTGCCAGATAAATATGCTATTTACACACATTTACATTCACATAAATTTATATGTATACGAACAGATATTTCCAATCTCCTGGGTATACATATTTTGTAATATCTTGATTCAAATATAGGCATATCCCAAAATTTTTAACTCTCTGAAATAAAATAAGCTATATGTGTATAACCCTTACTTATGGGATATAGTATATATTCTTTCAGAAATCTCTCTCTCTATTTCTCTCTCTTTCTCCCCCCCCCTCTCTCTCCATCTCTTAGTCTCTCTCTATCTTTCTTCCTCCCCATCTCACCCTCTCCTTCCCTTCTCCTCCCCTCTCCATTTATGTTCTTTTTTCTATCTGAGAGACATTGTGGTGTAGTATACAGCTGACCTTAAAAACTAAAAGACCCGGTTTTAAGCCCCCTCCATAACACATACTGACTATGTGTCCCTAGGCAGGTCATTAACTTTCGATTTCACAATAAAATCTCTAAGACTCTATGAAAGAATATTTGCCTCTCTACATTGGTAGAGAGAATTTCTTCATCTAAAGATACCTAAACCTATGAATCTATAGATCTAGTCAAATATGTTGAATCATAGTCAGGATTCAGGTTTTATACAAGTCAGTTTGTGTGGGGGGGGGGGGGGCAGGGATTCAGCCTCTATTCAGTCCAACACAATATATACACATACACCAAGCAACAATATCCTTATCCAGGATTATTTTCAAATGAGATATTCAAAATCAGTGAATTTCTCAGATAGCTGAGCCTGACCACTTGTAGTGTGTGTAGCGTGTGTGTAGTTTATTTTTAAATGTAACTTTTACGTAAATCTTTCCAAAAAAGTTTATATTTGAAGCTTTAAACTGAGAATACTGCTTCTCTATTTTGTTTATATCATCACCAAGTATCTCTTCAGCTTAGAGTACAATAGAGGTTTGACACTTAATTGGCTAATTAAATCAATGGTGTCATGGATCCATGATTGTACTGTACTCTAAGAGCATTCTTGGGATTTATAGTTTTCCTGGTTCACTGTGAAGCTTTCAACTACCACTTTTTTTTGTTCTTGTCACACATCTGTCTAATAGTGCATCTCTACCCTCTACAACACAGGTTATATCTAATTTTCCATGATCTGGCAAAAAAGAAAAACAAAATTGTCCATAATTGTAGAACAAATGGTAGTCAATATATCCCTAAATAAGGATTTAAGGAGTAAAGATGTAGTGCGGTTTTTTTAGTGCATGGGCACTGTGCCAATTTTTTCAGAAGATCTCAGGCGCCTTATCTTTTTTTTTTTTTTTTTACTTCTGAGTTTGATTTATCTGAAACACTGCTTTTGGTTAAGTAGAGTATTTTCATCCATATACTTAGCTTGTCCTTCATCCAGGCAATACCTTAAAACAAGAATAAATATAATCAGCCTTTTGTTATCCTGTTCCTTCCTTTGTGTTGTAGTTATCTGCCATGCTAAGAAACATGGAAATTCAGATATTTGTCTTGATTTGTTGTTTTTCACTCATTTGTCAGTTATGTCTGACTTTTCATAACCCCATTTTGGGATTTTCTTGGTAGGGATATTGGAGTGGTTTGCCATTGCCTTCTTTAGCTCATTTTACAGGTGAAAAAACTGAGGTAAACAAGGTTAAATGACTTGCTTAGGGTCGCACAGCTAGCAAGTACCTGAGGTCAGATTTTAACTTAGGAAGATGAGTCTTCCTGACTCTGGGCCCAACACTCTCTCCACTGGGCCATCTAGCTACTCCTTTCATAATGCCTTTCATTAGTTGTTACTTTATAAATATATATTAATTATAAAAGGCTACCTCTTTCATACCAATATTTATTCTGGTGGAAAAGCAACTTGGTAAAATAAAGAAGGAATTGATTTAATTATTAGAAAAACATGGTATTGTTTCTGATACATTACTCTCTAGGTGACCATGGGCAAGTTGTTTGATTTATCATTGGCTCTGACAACTCTTAAAGATTCCAAGTAACAGACAAGTGTTATCTGCATTAGTGGTGGGAGTTTTCATCCCAGGAATTCCCCAATATTGTTGTAATCAGCAGTACACACACGCATGCACATAAACACACATACACAAATATTTCTGTGGTCTTGTATGATTAAAATTTCTAAAACATAATGATCTTAGAAAAATTAAAATTTTCCAAAGACTAATGCAAGACATATGGCAGATATAAGTATGTGTGGCATGTTACCAATGATAACTTAAACATGGGAAGAAATTATCAACGACATGTAAGACAGGCAAAAGATATGGGCTGGTTATGTAGTAACAAAGTGAAGCATCAGAAGGACAATTGAATGCTACTTTGCAACCATAGAAATACAGAAGGTACCACAGAAAAGTCACCAACTTGTAAAGGAGACAAGAGAAGAGTTTTGGAAAGACAGAAATTAAAGTCTGATGTGTCACTTTTGGGAAATTCAAAACTGTTTTACTGTCCGCAATCTTCACATAATTGCAAAATACTCTATTTTTGATACAAATAATTTATTAATGTTACTGTATTGAAGAGAGACCTAGAACACCACTGCTGCTGAAGAGCTAAAGATACATATGTCCATGAAGGCAATGGGAAATTGCATATTGGATATAAAAAGGTTGAATCATAAAACTAATGAAGAACTCAGAAAAAGAGGACAGAATGATGTGATAAATGAAGCATACATGAATTGTGACAAGATTAGCTAGGTACATCATAAAAGGGAGGGATGGACAAGTGGACAGACCAAATGTTCCACTGATATCCTCCTGTTGAGAGAAAGCAAGGAAGGTTTCCATTATGTTGGGCAGTTCTCCAATGGAAAATCTTGGAGAGGACACAGACAAGAGTTTCATATGATGGGATGACATGGATCTGCATTATTGGAAGGAACTCCAAAATAAATTAGATTCTGGATATGTTTGAGAATTTCAGAATTCACCATATATGAGAGTAGCAATAATAGTAATACTCAACATTTACATCCCCTTAAGGTTTATGAAGTGCTTTATAATTTCTATCTTTTATTATCAAAACAACCCTGGAAAGTAGGTTCTATTATCATCCCCATTTTACAGATGAAGAAACAGGTGAACAGAGGTTATGTTGCTTCTCTGAAGCTGATGTCTGGAGCTGGATTTGAACTCAAGTCTCCTTCATTAGAGGTCCACATCTCTATTCACAACGACATCTATCTGCCTCATACCTAAGACATAGAAGAATGAAGGGATTCTAAGCTGGACTAAATTATTGCCTTTAAACTCCTACCTCTCTATCCATTTTTTAGTCTCACTTTAGCTTGCCTGAACAATAAAAGGGTCTTAATTCCATGGAATTGTTGGTAACAGAGGATTAAGAAAGTCCTGTTCAAATCAGTTCTCTTTTACAATTGACTGTTTTCATGGAGGAACATATAACATCTAACACTATGTGTCAACATCAGAATTAACTTTGTGCTTCTTTTCCTAAGCTCCCTGAAAATTGTTTCCAGGAAGACTGGCTTAAACCTGTAGAGACTGGAAGGTTCATGGATGTGTAGGCAGGTTAGAATTGATCATTCACACTTTGGAAATGATGAGATAAATGTCAAAATGCCTATGTTACCTTAAGCTGCATAGATTTCATCTGATTGTCACATACACAAAACCTACCAAGATTTTTTCTGAAAGTTCATCCCCTATCTGTGGCTATTAGAGCAGATGTAAAAGTTCTGAGGAATGAATGAAATTAAAAAAAAAACATTTATTAAATGCTTCCTATAAGACTGGTGCTATGTTAAGTACTAGGCATATAAATACAAAAGAAAGATAGTCCCTGTCATAGAGACTAATGCTTTAATAAGGGAAATAACATAGACAGGAAGGTAGGGACTAGAGAAAAGTGCTTTGATTTGAGCAGTCGCAAGGAAATGTAGTGGAGCCATAGGACAAATTTATATGCTTTGAAAAGGCCACAACGCTAGTGTTGGTTTTCTTACTATTTGCAGAGCTAGAAATGAAAAAGAGGAATGGGAATTCCAGTGCAGTGGCAAGTTAGAATAAGGACCTGAAAAAAGCACAGGGTGTGGAGGGGGATTCTGTGACCTGTGAGATAGAAGGCTGTGTGAACCCTCAAAAATGAAGTCAACATGGCCACATGGCCAGAAGGGGATTGGCAAATCCAGGACATGAGCTAAAAGGGACCTTTCAGGTATGTAATGTTAGTAGTAGCTGCAACTCCACAAGGTCACAGGGCTACAGAGCAACAAAGGAGATGTGCCCCAAATCTCAAAGCTTATAAAAAATGTTTGGTCCCACATATATTGCATGTGTTCATTTACTCATTCAGAAACAATTTTTTGGGTACCTATTTGTTTTTTTTTTGTTTTGTTTTACTGTATTTTCCCCCTTCTAATTAGCAGCTATTTATTTTCTCTTCCTCCCATCCCACTCCCATGGGGAGGGGGAAGAAAAACAAAGCCCTTTTAACAAAAGTTCATAGTCAAGGTGAAAAAAATTCCCCAAATTGGTAATATCCAAAAATGTATGATGCTATCCACCTCCTGATTCAAGATGAAGAATGAACACTTGCTATTTTTATGACCTGTTCTGTGTACTGGGGGTGATAGAAAGAAGAATAAGGCATGGCCTCAGCCACCATTGAGTTTAAAATCTAATAAAGAAATGAAATATGTCCAGAGAAAGCTGTAATATAAAGCAGAATGTAGTAAATGCATTTAATTTTAAAAGTATTATGTAATATTCAAAAAAGAGAGATATCAATTTCTGCTAGGTCAGTGAGTCAACAGATATTTAAGTGCCTACCCTACGGGTGGTACTATACTAAGCACTGGGTATTCAAAGATCTCACAGTCTAATTGGGAGTCAACATACAAATAAAAAAATGTACAAAAAAGAAATATGTAGGGAAATTTGGAAATAAATCACCAGATGGAAAGCCTAGCATTAAACAGGAAATCTGGAAAGGCTTCTCACAGAAGTTAAGTTATTCACTGGGGTTTCAAGGAACATTGGGAAGCCAGAGGTGATAAGAGAGAGCATTCAAAGCACAGGAAGAACAAATGAAAATGCCCTGAGCTATTAGGTGGAAGGCTTCCTAGTGGATGTGGCACCCACCATTTGCACCAGGGACAAGTAAGATTTCACTGGAGATGGAAGGTGTCCCTGGTCTAGAAACCCGTTACATATTATATAATTCAATTTTATTCTATGCTAGACCATGTTGTTATGTTACTTTTTATTTCTACACTTTGATGTTCATGTAACTATGTCTTTACAGTCGGGTGCTCTATCCACTGTGCCACCTAGCTGCCCTGTTAAGCTCCTCAAGGAGCTCATAGTCTAATGCGGGAGAGAACATGAAAACAACTATGCACAAATTTCAATATAAACAAAAAGACTGGAGATTATCAATAGAAGGAGCTTGAATTAAAGGGGGATCAGGAAAAAAGAACTCTTACAGAAGGTGGAATTTTAGCTGGGACTTGAAGAAATACAAGGAAAGCAGGAAGTGCAGAAAACTAGGCAGGATATTTTAGGCATAGGGGATTCAGCAGTGAAAATGTGTGGATTTCTGAAGCCTAAGGAAACAAAATATGAGTGTCATGGTAGCAGGAGAAACTGACAGGTAGTTGTTAATTGCTTCTAATGAACCTATCACTCAATGGGCCACTAAGACCTGGTCTTACAGGAGAGTGGGGTGGAGTCCACTGAGGCGGGGCATTTGGTGAGGGTGAAAATTAGATTTAAAGAAACGTTCTTGGAAGACAGAAACACCATTAAAGTGGATTTTGTTTGTATGTTCCTTTGTTCTTTTCAGAACAATGGGGGAGGAGAGATTAGAAAAAGCTCTTGAGTTGGTATTAAAATTCCTAGGTCAAAGCCTTAGCCATACCATGTATACTGAGTAACCGTAAGGAAGTTCAATGTCATGTAAAAGGTACCAGTTTTAGAACTACAGAAACTGGTTGTAGAACTACATAGTTCAAATGTCATTTCTTCTACTTCTTAAAAATATGACCTTGCCCAGGTCACTTCCTGGGTTTCCTCATTTATAAAATCGGAAGTTAGAACTACATGATCTCTGCTTTCCCTTCTAGCTCTGTGGTTCCTAGCAAATAGCTCAACACAAAAAGCATGGAGACTTCTGGCTGTTTGCTCTCCCTACACTTGCAGCAGTATTGTCTCTAAAAACAAGCAGCAGCCAAAATACCTATCAAAGGCTTCCTTCTATCTGCACCAGCAGTTGAAATATGACCACTGAGACTGCCTGCTGAGATGATCAAACTAAGTATTTACTTAGACGAGTGATGATCAATGTCTTCTGAGTAATATGGAAATTGAGTTCAACACTTTGAATAAAACCCAAATGCAGAAACCTGGCAAAACAGTATTACCCAATGTAGCACACCTCCCCACACCCCACATAATTGCTTTTCTTCTGCTGCAATTTTCACAATACAAGAAACATTTATGTGCACTTACAAATTTTACCGTTGACTGCATGACTGTAAAACTGGTTGAGGAAAAAACAAGAGGAAGTAACAGTCATAAAACTGCATCAAATGTCCATGATTGCTACTTTTTAACTGCCTCAGAGGAATGTCTCCATTCAATAACTGTACGTGGAATCTCTTTAACCACTGATAAGGATGAGAGAGAGCCATGAAAGAGATACTGGCACAGAATCTTGCTTCGACTCTTATCTCAGCTCCCACGTGAATCAAAACCGTGAAAAGGAAGTCCCTTTATCCTGGGCCTTCCTCGACTATATCAGTAAAATAAAGAGTTGAGGTAACATAAATTTCCCCCTACTTACCTTACTGAAAAGAGTTAAAGGGTTATTACTATTATTTTTTGCCCCAGCGTGTTAGAGACAAAGGACAACCTGTTCGGAGACCTAACTCCACTACAGACTAGCTGTTTGGTCTTTGTCTACCCTAGTGAACCACTCTGAGCCTCAGCTCTCTCCTCTATAAAATAAATAGGATGGACTGGAGAGTACTGTAAAAGGTGCATTGGATTTGGAGTCAGAAAAAGGTGTATTTAAGTACTGTCCCTACTGCTAACTATGACCAGGTTTAAGTAACTTTACCTTTGCTACATAAAAGCTTATCCCTTTCCCTATCCTCATGCCTGCTACATAGGTGTTTCTCTATAGCACTGTTTATAACTTCATCTATTTTTTATTTTCTGTTGGTCAAATTTCCCTATTAGAATTATTTAAGACAAGCATTGTTAGGGCAGCTAGGTGGCGAAGTGAGTAGAGCATGGGCCCTGGAGTCAAGAGGACCTGAGTTCAAATTTGGCCTCAGACACTTGACACACTTACTAGCTGTGTGACCTTGGGCAAGTCACTTAATCTCAATTACCCTACCTTCCCCCCTCAAAAAAAAAAAAAAGAAGACAGGCATTGTCTAATCCAGCAGGGTTGAACCTGTGGCCTCTAGGCCACATGTGGCCTTCTAGGTCCTTGGATGCAGCATTTTGACTAAGACCAAGTTTTACAGAACAAATCCTTTTATTAAGTTTGGATTCAGACAGAGGGCTATACTTGAGGATCTAGAGGGCCACGTGTGTTCTTGAGGCTGCAGGTTCCCCACCCCTGGTCTAATCCTTGTATCATCCCCAGGATTTAGCATAATATTCTTCATGCAGCTGTTTAATAAATATTTGTTGAAGTAATTAAATTCAAACTTGACATGTAAGACCTTCAAAGACCAGTAACAAGTATTTATTTATCAATTTCTGTATACAATCAGTTAGTGAATGATCAGGAATATGTGAGAATGGAGGAAGACAAAGACAGGAGAGTTACTCAATATTTTCTTCTGATATGCAAACTCTTAGTGTTGATGAAAGGGCAAGCTTTCTTTTACCTTTCCATTTAGACAAAATCCTCTTATTCATATAGTAGGAATACAGACTAATGTCCATTAGTTCAGACTCAGAGTGGTGGACTTTCAGATGAGAATTAAAAGAGCAAGTTTGTTTCGGAATCAAAGTGTGTGACAAGTAGGGCTATCCCTGTAATTTTCCTCATTGAATTGCAAATCAAACCACAACATCATTTATAAATACAATCTTATTACCCTTACTCCTGGAATCTAATGATTTCATAAAAAACTAGGCTGAGATAAAGTCGAAGAATGAGTTAAGTTTTCATTTTTTTTTCAGTATGTCAGAACCCTTAATTAACAGGATTCCATACCCAAAAAGATTTACCAGACTTGATACTACCCACCCATCTTTAGATGTTTTAAAAAAAATCTCAATTATCTGTTTTGAGATATGTCCTGAGCTATTAATTCTACCTTTTCTAAAGATAATACAAGATGTTTAATTTAGCTTCAATCTACAGGTGAGATAAAGTTGGGTACTGATTCCCTAGTCACCACTTTGGGTTTTCCCTGAATAATCATAATAAGAAAGTCATTTATAAAGTACATTCCTTACAACACCCTGTGAGATATATGGGACAACTATGTATGTACTCTTTTAATAGCTAAAGAAACTAAGGAATGCATATTTTGCACCCCCCCCCCACTTTGATGCATTGTCATCCCTCATTGCAATGCATTGTTGATGGCCAGGAAGTTGTTTTGTATTTTTGGTATTCCCAGCACTTAGTGCACAGTGAACATTTAATAAATGCTCTCTCTCTCTCTCTGTCTCTCTCTCTCTCTCTCTCTCTCTCTCTCTCTCTCTCTCTCTCTCTCTCTTCTCAGCATCCCTGCCCTATCTATGAACTTCCTATTATTCCTAATATGACTTTAAAAATACCATTCTTGTATTCCTTTTTCTCTTCTTCCACCACACCTCATATTTGGTCTCTATTAACTGTCTTTGTAATCATCTTCTATACATTTTTGGGTGGGTAAATAAGAGTTGGTCAATGAGTTCCTTCTGTATTAAAATATGCAGCCCTCGATTTTTTCCTCCTCAGATTTTTTTTTTTAGTTTTAAGAATTTCATACTTGAAAGTTTCCTACTACCTTTTGGCTGAAGTCTTCTTTTGAATTTTTGGCCACAATATTCTACCTTTCATTTTAATGAACCCCTTGAAATCTGTTCTCTTAATAGCTGGCGAGTATGCCAAACCATGCCTGGCTTTCCTCTATCACAAATTCCGATTCTCAGAATTTCTTGCCCAACAATAACTAGTTGATGAGAATTTCAATGGTTTCTTCCAATTTTTGAAGGCTATATTATCGTTAAGGCAAACTAAGGAAGCTGCTGGAAGGAGAGACCCAAAAGAAGGCTGGGTAAGTGAACTCCCCAGAGCCAGTATGATCATGGTGGACTAGGGATCTGTCTCCATCACTTATATTGGGGTAGAGAAGATGCAATATCTCTACTTGCCAGTCCCATAAAAATCACTTACTAATAACTGGCCTGCTCCCCTTTGTAACACTAATTTGCCACCACTTAGAAGCCTATGGCTGTCATTTTTTCAGTTAAGATACCTTGCCACTAAAGTGTATTTCTCTCATCCTGAAACGTAGGCTGGGGGCCTGTGCTATGTGTACTCCCTAGAGAAGTGTTGATACAACAATATGGGCAATCATTTACCCTTTTTCCTGTTGGTTAATTCTTTGAGGGCCCGAACTGTGTCTCATGCTTGTCCTTTGATCTAATACGGAGTAGTTGTTTCTTGTCTTTAGTTCTCGAAGAGGACCAAAATGACATCACTACGTTGGAGTCAAGGTACAGTGTGTCCAACTGTGGCTGATCAGGCCAATGTGAACTTGGGAGGCTCTACCACAGGTCAGATACAGATAGTCCACATGAACATTTGCAGTGAAGATGTCTCTAAATTTGCTCATTTCACATTTCTTTTATTGCAATTCTGCCTTGCTCATATAGCACAGCACCTTCTTTGATACAGGCCATCTGTGCTGGGGGGTCCTTTGCCAGTGTCTCCCATGACACGCGATCAGTTCCATTGCTCTTTAGCGAGCACTTGAGAGTGTCTTTCTATCCCTTCTGACTTCCATGTGAGCACTTGCCTTGTGTTAACTTCTCTGTAAAGTATTCTTTTTAGGCAAATGTACAGTTAGCATTAAAACAATTGGCCAGCCAATCAGAGTGGCACTCTCTGCAGTAGAGTTTGAATGGCTGGCAGGTTAGCTCTGGAAAGGACCACAGTTTCTAGTACCTTATCTTGCCAGGTGATCTTCAGAATCTTCCACACACAGTTCAAATGGAAGCAATTCAGTTTGTTGGCACATTGCTGGTATACTACACAGGTTTCCCGGGTATACAATAATGTGGTCAGCACAATAGCTCTGTAGACCTTCAGTTTGATAAGAAGTTTAATACCTCTTCTCTCCCACACTTCTTTCAAACTCCCTTTACTTTCTTTTGGAGACTCCTAAACACTGAGCTAGCTCAGGCAATGCGTGTATCAACTTCATCATCTACTCTAGGTGAACATCCCTGAAAGTATAATGCCAAGGTAAGTGAACTTATCCACAGCATTCAAAATTTCTCCATAATTGATGGTTGCACATATAAATGCTGTGGTGCTGGAAGTGGAGAACCTGTGTTTTCTTGGTGTTGATTGTTAGGCCAAACTTAGTACAAGCAGCAGAGAATTGATCCATACTTGGTTGCATTTCAGCTTCAGAGGCTGCATTGAGTGCACAATCATCTGTGAACAAAAAATCATGCAGCAATTCTCCCTCCACTTTAAGTCTTGGGTTGTAATCTTTTCATGTTAAATAATTTACTCTCAGTGCTGTAACTGACCTTGATGTTGTTTTTGTCCTTGTTGAAGGCATCTGACAACATTACTGAAAATATCAAGCTGAAAAGCATGGGGAAAACACATAACCTTGCTTCACTCCATTGGTGACTGGGCAAGTGGGAAATCATTGTCCATTATCTAGAACCCAGGCAAGCATGCCATCATCAAACCGAAATACAACAATGATGAATTTCTCTGGGTACCCAAATCTGCCATAAGTTTCCACAAGCCCTCACAACTGGCAGCACCAAAAACCTTAGTCAGATTGATAAACATTGTGTATAGACTTGTGTTCTACTTCTGGCATTTCTCCTGGACTTGTCATGTATCAAAAACCATTCTGACCATTCTTTAGCCCTTTCTGAAGCCACACTGGCTCTCAGGTAGATAACCATTTTCCAGATGAAGGATCAGCCTATTACAGAGGACTCTGGCAAAAGTTTAGCTGGCAATGACTAAGAGAGATGCCCTTGTGATTGTCACAGGACAATCTACTTCATTTATCTTTATAAAGACAGACAACAGAGGTATCATTGAACACCTGAAGGATAAACTGCTCTTTGCTATATAACCCAGAAAACTTTGGTCAGCTTTTGTATGAGCCATGGAGTTCCCTCTTATAGATCTCAGATGGAATAGAATGAGTATCAGGTGCCTTGCCACATGAGAGGATTCAAATGGCATTCAAATTCTTCTTCATTTGGAAGTTTGGCTAGAGAGGGATGTACTTTAACCTGAGGTGAATGGTCAACACTATGGAAGTATTCAGCCTATCTCTCTAGGATCATATCCTTAGCACTAATAAATGCGGCTCCATCAGCACTGAGTAGTTGAGATGTACCATAGATCTTTGGCCCACAAATAGTCTTCAAGGCATCATAAAAGTGCTTTGATTATTATAATCAGCATAAAACTGAATTTCATCTTCCTTCTTACTGAGCCATCCGTCTAAGCTTCACTTGTACTTTACTTTAGATGGAGTTAAACACTGCCTTCTTAGAGATGGATATACTATCCTGCTGGTTAAACTCTGTGGAATTCTCATTTTTCATTTATCAGCTTCTGAATATTCCCATCAATTTCATCAAAACAATCTCGATATTTGTGAGTGTTCTGGCTGAGATGAACAAATGCAATGATATACACCAAGTCTCTGAAAGTTGCCCACTCCTTTTCTGCTCAACTATTGCCAACCATGTGTTGGCTCAACTTTCCCTCCAAGTTAGTAACAAACTGTTCCACTGGAAGAAGTGCTCTAATTTATTGACATAAAGTCTTCTTGCAATCATCTTTCTTTGTCACATATGAATATTTCACTTGCAGAGGATAAGTCTATGACCAGTCCAGCACTCTGTGCCACACATCACCTTAGTCATTCTCACATCCTTTCTGTCTCTTCTCCTTACAAAGACATATTCTATTAAATGACAGTTTTTGTTGCAATAATACAATCCATGAAGTTTTATTGTATTTAGGTAAATGGAAGACAGCGTTGGTAATGAGAAGGTCATGAAATGTACAGGTCTTCGGTAGTAAGTTACCACCGCTGTTATTGTTTCTGACTATTCCTCCCAAGGAATCCCTGACATATCTGTTAGTCTATGCCTACTCTTTTATTAAGGTCATCCAGAATTATAAGCTCATTTTCTTTTGGCACATTGATAATGAAAGTCTCTAGGTCTTCATAGAATTTTTATTTGACCTTATCGGGTTCATTATGGTAAGAGCATACACACTAATGATGATGGCATGGTGCTTTCCTACAAATGACAATCACATTGTCATTCACTTCTTTTTCACACTTATTGAATAGATTAGTTTTTATTACAAAACCTGCACCAGCTTCATAGTACTCCCTTTCACTGCAGCCAGTCCAGAAAAATATGTATCTGGCTCCAACTTTGCTGAGTTGGCCTTCATTTGACAGACTTGTTTCACTCAGAGTTGCTATTTAGAGGTAATACCTGCTAAGTTCTCTCTCAATAAGAGCTGTTCATCTTTCAGGACAAGTGAATTTCATGTTGTCCATAAGGGTGTTCATATTCTATGTATCAATGTGTTTCAACAATCTGTCCAGCAACTGCTGTGGGGGTGTAAAACCAACAACAACCAGCTCACAGAACACTGCAAGGCCAGGTTCTTTTGATCTGTTTTACTAAGGAAAGCAACATTGAGGGGTTAACCATCTCAATTTAATCCAGCATACAAATATCATTCACTTAGTTCAGGGGAAAAAGCCAGCACCTGAACTTCAGTGTAAACACAAACAAATTACAAACATACATTTATAAACAGACCAAATACAATTCATATTTACCAACATCTGAGTTCAGCCAGGAGCTCAACAACGGCTGGCTCAGTCATGTATCCCTACTGCTACAGCTCAGAGCTCAGAAAAAAGAAAGCCAACTCCTGGGTTTATATATCTTGTTCAGGGTCAAAGGTGAGTCACACATGCAACTCACCCACATGACATATAGTCGTCACAAAAATGTGACTTAAACCCACATGGTTTAAAAGCCTCTGAAGTCACAAACATGTCATTCAAACCCATATAAACTAGGCTTTCCCTTGAGGCAAGGAGGCCATCAAAGACACCTAATTTAATCAAGGAAACAAAGGCCAAACTCTTCAAGGGCACTTGGTTGAATAAGTGCTAAGAGCCCATCTTGATTCCCAATACATTCCACCCCTTTTCAGGTTCCATGGCGTAACAAAAAATCTAAATTAAATGGCCATAGATCCTGGAACAAATAGAAGCATTATACATTGTGATCCAATCAAGCAGGAAATTAAAACATATCATTCACAGCAAAGCAAAACATATCATTCAGTGCCATTCCCAAATATTTGTTTACAATTCAAATGTCCATCCCTAGGCCAAAGCAAGTTAATCTATTCAATCAATCAGGGAATTATAACAAAACATATCATTCAGTATGATCTGCCAAAATATTTGTTTACAATACAAGTAAGTTCACAGTACAAAGCAACTTAATCTTTTCAATCAATCATTCCCAAAATACTTGTTTACAATTCAAATGTCTACCCCTAGGTCAAAGCAAGTTAATCTCTTTAGTTAATACAGAGTGTCCAAGTAAAGTACTTCTTGACCGTGTGTCCTTTTACACACACTTCATTGCAGGCTTCCTCTTGGGACTCAAAGTCCCAACTCAAAGAAAGAGTCCAAATAAATTTCTGTTGTGAGTCTATTCTCCCCATGCTGTTCCAGTTGCCACTTCCAAGTCCTGAGGGGCAGTTGGGCAAAAAAGCCAACAGGGTGGGGTCCCTGGGGGTCCATGGTACTTCCCCCACCCCACCATAGACAAATCCAGCCCTCACTCCTGGGTCCCAAGCAGTCCCAGTGGAAGGGACCAAAAAGCCCCACTAAGCGCCTTGCTGCAAAGTTTCCATCTTGCCCCAGGGCTGAACTCCAAGGTCCTGGGTTCCTGGTCATTCAACTATGGCTAGCTGTGCCTGGCTTTTGCTGGAATCCTGATGTAAGTGGTTCTCCACCTTTGCGCTCACCTCACCAAAGTTGGCTGGAAGGCAGCTCACTGCTCTCACCTTTCCAAAGTTCTCATGCAGGCAGTCTTCTGCTCTGTGTGGGTCAATATGTTGGCAGCCACCGTCTGCTTCTTCTTTCTCCTCCTCAACTGCTCCCACCAAATCCACAGGAAGGACATTATCTGATTTTTCTCTCAAGTCTATAGGAATGCTGTTCTCTGCTCCTGTTTCAAAACTCCACATACAATATGATCTCAAAACATTCACCCTTTCAGCACAGTCCTCCGGAGCCAGGCTTATCAGCTCAAACTCTTGCTCTAGCCATCCAACCCTCACCCAGGCATGGGCTTTTTCTCCCCCAGCCTTTGCTCCAGCCTGTCTTTTCCAGATTGCTAGTGCCATGGGGAGAGGGAAGGAGGGATTATCTCCTGCTCTGGGCCCCACTGCCACTGGCCTGTTTTCCTTCAGGCTTTTGTTGCTCCTGGGGCTCCATAGAACCATAGCCACCCCAACTAAAAAGAGCAATACAAAAAATAGGAAGCATTTAACCACCGTAGTACCCCAAAATGCCATACTTTCCTTTTAAAAATGCAGATTCTGCCATGACTACGCCATTTGTTGTAACAATTTGGCTAGCAGCTGCTGTGGGGGTGGAATCATTTTTTCAAAGGTTTTGTACATTTGTGTCTATGTGTGTTTGAACAATAGGTTGGTATCCCCTTCTGCTGTGGTTAGCAGGCCAGAGTTGGGTGAAGCAGTCAATTTTTAGAGAATCTTTTTTAGCCCCTTACTCACACCAGGAGGTAAGAAGTATATCCTTCAAAAAGGCTGCTCAGAAACTCAGGTTGGTGCCAAATCCCACTGTTACTTCAGTCCAGTGAGAAAATGATCCTATCACCTGGATCACTTGTGTATGGGGTTGTGATCACAGCTCTCTATCTGTACTTGCTGCTTTGTCACTTGCCTGTTGCCACAGGACTTTGAGATAGGCAAAAATGGTATGGGTGATATATTTTGATTCACACATAAATAGGATTTAAGTGAGGCAGAGTTGGAAGAAGTCATCGATCTCACTCTCTCTTCCAGAGTCATAAAACAAAGTGACAAGACATAAGGCAAGATGACTGGAGATAGTCCAGATTGTAGTGGGTGACCTTAGCATCATCAAAGTCTAACTAAGCTCTAAGTGCTCCACAATACCTGCTTTAGATTCTTTTATGCTGGTTAGAATAAATTGTTCTAATCTGCCCATTCTACCAAGGGAAGTCATCACATGCTTGGGGTAGACACTCCCTAACTCACCAAAGGGTTTGAGACCCCTTGGCTACCCTCAACCTGGTTTAGCTCATCTTCCAAAATGGTTTATTGGAGTAACCACTGTGCATGTTACTGCTTCTCGGAGCCACAGGTGAGAGGTGGGTGAATAAAGTGGACATCAAAAGTGGAAAGCATCACTGAAAAGGGGCCCACGGCTCCCACATCAGAGGTATTAATCTCTCTGAACACACCCTACACTCCTACAGAGCAGTAGTGTCCTGCCCATAATAAGTATTGAGTCTTGTTTGCATATGATGTTAATATTTGATATATTTCCTGAAAACAAAACATAACAGCATAAAACAAAAAACTCCAGCTCAGATGACTGCAATTCATATCTTACTCTGGCTTTCCTTTAGGCCATGCTTGTTGGGTTGCTTTTCTATTTCTAACTGACTCCCTTTTGGAGCTAGGGCGTAAGGTAGATAGAGTATTGGACCTGGGATCAACAAGTACTGAATTCATAATCCCACCTCAGACATTTCAAAACTATATGACTCTGGGCAAATCTCTTAACATCTGCCAGTCTTGGTTTCCTCATCTGTAAAACTAAAATAACAACAGTAGCAAACTCCCAGGCTTGTTACGAGGATAAAATAAGATAATAACTGTAAACTGCTTTGCAAACCTTAATTTGTAATTTATATATTATTTAATTTATAAAATGTTCCTATTATTACCACCACCAGCAGCACCAGCAGCACCACCACCACCGCCATTATGCTAGATTTATCTATTATCCTTTTACTTCTGAAGCTTCCAAAATTTAGCTTCCTTTTGAAGACAGCACTTTTCTTGGCACTCTCTTCAGGGCAGACTACTCATCCTTTCACACCCCAGGAAACCAAGGACCAGGAAACCAGGAAGAACTTTTTTTTAATCTCTTTACTGCCATCTTCATCCCCTACTCTACTAACACTATTAGTTAGCAACCACTTTCTCTCCTTTAAAGTTCATTCAATTTTTGTTCTAGATTTATTTGTGGACACCCAGACCTACGGAATATTACTCTCTTTTATAAAGAGTGCATTGCATTTCATATTGTTCCTTTCTAACCCAACATTTGCCCCTTCTTCAAACCACCTATCATCTGTTTCCTCAAACTCCATAACTCTAATGAACTCTGTCTTTAGGGTACTTCAACTATGTCCAGATAAATAAGCACAATCATAACAATTGGTTCAATTGAATTTATCCTAGGAGTTAGAATGCTTGGTTAGGTGTATGGAAGTTCCCTCCAGAATCCCCTTTACTACATCATGCCTGTGCCAGGCATGATAAACTACTGTAATAAATACTCTAGGCGATACAATTTCTCTTTCTCCCTCTGTTGATATTCACCCAAAAAATATCCGCCATTCTTCCCCTTTCGTGTTCCTAGATCTCCTTATGTGACTTAATCTTCTTAGAATGCAAAGTTATCCCTCTGCCACCATTTATTTTATCCTGAACCCACTCTAGAGCTATATTTCCATCAGGTCTTATGATATCTATGTAGTTGGAAACTTCTTTTATGATCTTTACTTTAGCTTGCCTGTTACTTAAAGTTTGTGCATATGTAGAGCCCTCTGAATCAGAGGTCTTATGATTTGCTCTGTGTGTATGTTTACTATGAATTACTGGATATATTTACTGCTACCCCACCTTTTAAAACTGTCCTTTTACTCTCTAGTATCTAGTTATACTGATACAAATAGGCTGTATTTTCACTCCCCCTTCTAGCTTAGCACATGGGTTTTTTGAGCACCTTGGCAAAATTCTTGGTAAGCACTATTACTTTTTTTGTTAACCTTTCTTAGGTGCCATCTCTACCTGCCTAAGTTCCCAACATTCGTATTTTTTAAACTTTGGTCCATTCTTACCTCTTTCAAAATTCTCATATAGTTCAAAATTTTCTCTTGTCTCTTAAAGCCTTTTTCTTTCCTTTGCTTCCATATTGAGTCCCTTCTTTCATTTTTACAAATAACATTCCATTCCCTCTGATAATCTGTAGTTTCATTATCTTTTCTTGAAGAGGGACACTAGACTATACTTTGATCATACATACAGTGTTGTGGTACTATATAGTGTTCTGCTTTACAATGTTGAGATATTTTAGCAATTACATTTGTTCATTTTAATGAAATTTTATTTTCTTACTACAACAGTCATGTGTGTTTCTACTAATCTGACCCAGAATGTCTGATATAAACAGGGTGAAACTAGATTGATCTTGTTTACTCTCTTCTATTGAGTTGTATGTCAGTTGAATTCTGTATTTCACACTACGCATGTGCTTCATTGCTTTCCTTTCTATTCTTACCTTTACGGTTTTAAGCCTGAATATTCCTCCAAGGAATGTGTACACGTTGTAGCATTTAAAGAGCACACTTCAGTGACTCTTTGTGATACTGCAACAGTTGTTGACATGAACAAGGATTTCAAAGATTATTCAAGCCCATAATAAAACAGGATAGTAATACAAAAACACAAAGTTAAGAGTTATTGAAATTGAAAAAAAAACACCAAAAATTAACAAACCAATGTGTAAAACAACCTAATCAATTTCCAGAAAACAAGTAAAGCTATTCAGAGGATGTAATAACTGGGCAAGTTGTCACTGATTTTTATGTAGGGGTCAATTGGACTTTGCAACCATTTGGATGTGAAAAATTAGTGACACCTGTCTTTCAACCAATTAGAATATTGGATCTGGGGACAGTCAGAACTAAGATCAATTCTGGATTCAGATATTGACTATTGGTCCTGGTCAAGTCACAACCTCTATCTTTCTTAGTTTCCTCATCTATAAAATAAAGATAATAATAACTATCTCCTAGGTTTATGGAGAAGATAATGTGATAATTTTTGTAAACTAGTTCACAAGTCTTGGAGTGCTACACAAATGTTAAATGCTAAAAATTATACTAAATTTTCAAATAGAATAATTGCTAGTAATACTGATTATAATAGAAGAGGGATCATCAGTTTGAAGAAAAACCAATCAAGTTGTTCTTGGTTATGTTGAGATGGAGATGATAATAAAATAACTTTTGTAGTTAGGTTGTTTAAGACTGGAGAAAGAGACTGAGGAATTGTATGCTTTGAAGTACAGGTAGAACAAGTATGGTAAGATAGAACAAAAGGAACAATCAATTACCATTTATGTATGTGTGTGTATATATATATATATATATATATATATATATGTTTATAAGTATTATGGTAACATATTTAATGATCTTTTGTTATCTTATTAAATTAGTGAAGTATATAATATAATTTGAAAGAAACAGAATGCCGAGTCTAACGTGGTATCTTCATTCATTTCTTTCAGTGACTATTTAACATGAGTTTCCCACTGCGTTATGGGAATTTCAGGGCCTTATGTTGCTTTTGTCCGCCATTTATGTTCACTGAAAGTTATTCCTGAGCTAGTTTTCTCACTCTGTCATGGTCAAAGGCCTCACGACTCCCCACCTTGATATACCTAGTCAGTCATTCATAGACACCACTTCAATATATGGTACAATGAGTCCTACCTTTGTTGTAGAAACTTGCTTGCCCCACCTCTTGCCACCCATTCCCTCTCACAAACTTCTCTTTCTTGAGGCCTGACTTTGATGTACATAAATCTGGTGTGGAAATTGTGACTTGTACTCTGTCTCAGGCTCAGGTCTGTTTTTTATCTTAGCTTGTTCCTTCTCTCAATAATATGTTTTACTTTTTTTGTTCTCTACCTAGCTGATATTTATAAATATTTTGGGATAACTTTCCAACTTCCATCTCACTTAGCTTGATCCTTCCCCATTCTACCATGTTTCCCATAGTGTATTGTTCTGGCTACTTCCTTTATAATATCATTACTATATAGCCCACTTCACTTGAAAAACTTGTAAATATTCTTGACCCCCTTCCAAATTCTGATATCTTGTCTACCATACATCTTGTCTATTGATATTATCGGTCCCAACAATTTGTATGGGGCTTTATATACACTGTCTCATTTCAAATTTTCAACCACCTTAGGAGATAACTATTCTTACTCATATTATGTAGATAAGAAAACTAAAGTTTAAAGGTGATTTATGAATTATTCTTAATTGTTCTTAGTCAAATAGTATCAATTCATCAGTGTCATTTCAGGAAGAATCGGAGTTTTAACTCCCTGACTTTCTCCTCTCTGGCAGGAGAGCATATAGCACTATCTCTATATATTTTTTTCCGTCTTTCTGTCTTTTTCTCACTAGTTAGATAGACAGATAGATAGATAGACAGGTATGGATAGATAAATATAGATGTACTAAACAAGTTGAAGACTCAGGTTAAATAGTTTTATAAATATATTTCAATATGATTAGTTTTCTTTATAGTGTTTTGCATTTTATTTTATCTTTTCAAAACATTATTTCCATAACCTTTACCAGACAGCCAAAGGAATCCAAAACACCCACCACCAAAAAAAAAAACACTTAAGAAGTCCTGCCCCACACCATGCTGTTACCATTCTAAGGAGAAGAGAACCTATACACAATGTAGAAGATAGAGTGTCCACACCAATAAAGCTATCTCTCTTTTAAAATATCAAAACATTTTGAATTTCATTCCAACTCTTAATTAGTATAGAACATCAAATCTAGAACATGATGAAATATTTTGGCATATTGTGATTGTATTTGGTGTAATCTGTTACATACCTGTCACTTTGGTTTGACAGTATACTTTATGACAATTTATATTAGATTATAAATTCAGACATATCGTGTCTGAGTAATGGAAAAAATGTTGAAATCATATTGAAATGAAAAACACAAAATGAAATTGAATGATCTGAATAAAGAAATTTATAGAAAGCGTCCATTTATTTTCTCCTCTAAGATATAAATTTGGGGCGAATAAGAAATTAAGACAACATTATTATGTTGTGTTGTAATACACTACCAACCAATTTTGGGAAATGGAGTTAATGATGAACTTGACCATTATAAGATGGAGAGGAAGATGAACAACAAGCCTAGAGTGCCATGAAAGGAGAAGCAAGCAAAATTCAAACTAGCCTTTAAAGTCATACTTCAGAAGACTGTGGGATGAAGAAATTGAGAAGAAGCTAAGCATCAGCTTTCAAAGTACAGGAACAATCATAGGAAGGGAAGAAGTTGATAAGAACAAACACAATTGTTGCAATCAGTAGAAGCTTGAACTTGATTCATTCAGGCAAAGTAACTAGTATGAGCTCTTATTGTCAATAGATAAGAATGGTAAGAGGTCACCTTGCAGAAATTCTGGAGTATTGCCAAGAAAGTTTTTAAGAAGTAAAGTGTGCCTACCATGGTCACTTGTTCATAGCTAATCCAAGTATATTACAGAAACTTAGCACTAGAAATGACAAGAGGTCATTTCAGTCAAGCCAGGACTGAGCTAGATTCCCCTTGGCAGGTTATCTAGCCTCTATTTGTAGACCTCTATTGATGATTAGTTTAGTATTTCCCAAGGCAAACTCTACTATATTTTTTTTAAATCGGAAAGATCTAATTTTTGTCCCTGCTTCTTCCCAACAAAATACATCTCTATACTTTCCAAGGATTGTTTCCAGTTTTGTCCTCTAGAGATAATCAAAACAAGCTTATTCCTATTCTGATGTCTAATATAAGCTTCTTTAGGACAGGGACCATTTTTTAGTTTGGTTATGAATCTTGGGAGTGCCTTGCATGTATTAGATGATTAATAAGTGCTTATTGGATTGGATTCCCCATGATAGTCTCTCAAATAGTGGGTGACAACCATCATGTTCCTTCCATATATTTTCCTCTCAATGTCACAACATCAGTTCTTGTCTGACATGGTTTGGAGAACCCTCAGGAATCAGAGAAAAAATGTGCAAAAATATTTATAATGTTAATGAAGGAAGCACAAGCTACTTATAGGCTTCATCCCCCTTCTTGAGAAGCAAGAGTGAAATGGAATACTGAAGTAGCCTGTGCACATGTTGAGATGCATTGTGATATAGTGGAGAGAGGGAGGGAGATACATTGAGATCAAGAGCTCAATCATTAAGAATGTATTAAACATTTACGATGTGTCAGGCATTGTGCTAAGGACTGGGAATAACATAAAATTTGGGATTTGGGAGAGAATATATCAGCTTGGGGAGAGGTCAAAAAGACTTTAGTCTTAATAGAAATCAAGGATTCTGAAAATTATATGTGAAGAGGATTTCCATTACAGGGAGGGGGCAAGATGTGGTTATAGGAATGAAGAGAAAGGGGTACATATGAGAGATGTAGGAAAGATAAAGAGGTGATGATTTATCAACTGATTGGTTATATGGTGTGGGGAATAATGAGGACTTGAATTTGATGCCAAGATTGCAAAACTGACTAGGAGTATACTGGTACCCTCAGCAGTAATAGGGAAGTTCATAAGAGATGAGTTTGTGGGGAAAGATAAAGAGTATTATCTAGGACATGTTGAATTTGAGATGCCTATGGGACATCTAATTCTAAAGATCCAATAAGCAGTAAGTAGATTAGACATCAGGAAAGATACTATGGCTGAATATATAGATTATGGAATCCTCTGTAAGTAGATAACAATTGAACACATGGGATCTGATGTGTTTGCAAAAGTGAGATGCTATGGGAAAAAAAGAGAATATGGATCAGGATGGAGAACTGGGAAGCCCAGTGTTTAGTGAATATGTAATGTATTCAGATACAGTAAAGAAGATGGAGATGAAATAATCAGACAAGTAAAGGAAGAAACAAGTGCTCTTCAAAACAATGTCACCAAATCCAAAAGAGAGGAGAGAGTATCCTGGAGAGGAAGGTGATCAACATTGTTGAGTACTGGAAGGACAAAGAAAGAAAAACGTGGGGAAACATCATTAAATTAAGAGATCTTTAATACGTTTTAGTTAAATGATAGGATTGGAATCTAGATAGGAGAGGGTTTAGAAGAATGTGAGATGAGAGAAAATGGACTATAGAACTTCTGTGTGCGTATGTACATATGTGTATACACACATATATACATACATACATATATATACATATATATATATATATATATATATATATCTTTTCAAGGAATTTAACTGATAAAGGGAGAAGAGATATAAAGTAATAGTTGGGATGGTAATTTCATATAAGGATTTTTTGAAGGACATGAGAAATATGGGCATGTTTATAGACAGCATAAAAAGAGTCAGTATATAGGATGAGGTTGAAGGTTAGAGCAAGGATAATAATATTGGCAATATTTTAGAGATCTGAGAGGATAAGGTCAAGGGTTTTGTATATGCAGGGGTTGGCTTTGGCCGGAAGATGGGCTACCACATCATTTAATATTGTAGTGAAGGAGTATATATAGTAAGAGATACTTTCACAGGTATGAAAAATGAAAAGTGAAGGAGAAGGAATTCTTGGCAAATAATATTTTTTCATTAACATATGAGTCATGGCTCTCAGCTAACATTGGGGGAAGGGGTACTTTAAGAAGTTTGAGAAGAAAAGAGGTTTGTAACAATAGTTGCCATGAGCAAGCTGGAGAAGCAATTAGGAAGGAGTAGAAGAATGGTTTTGCTGCAGTGAGGGCCTTGTTGAGATTAGATAACAAAAATATGTAGTGAATGCAATCAGCATAGTTTCAGGTTTCTTCCAGATCCACTTTTGCAGCAAGGGAGTAGAGGTGAAGGATGCAGAAGTTGTGGGTATTCCAGTCTTAGTGTTTGTCAAGGCCATTGGATTGTAATCTCCTTGGGGATAAAGATTGTCTTTTGCCTCTTTTTCTATCCAAAGCACTTATCATAATGCTTGTCACAAATGTTTATTGATTGAGTGATTATAGGCACTGTATCAGGGTATTTTAGTATAAAGATGAACTGATCCACCAAGAGGTCTAGATTTCAAAGGGAGGAGATGAGAACAAAGAACAGAGTTAGGGATTGTAATGTATATGGAAAGATGGAAATGGAAAATATGATAAGATAAAGGAATTTGAGAATCCATAAACATGGAAATTGGATACTTATGGGTGATAGTAATTCAGTTATGACTATCTCTGTGAGTAGATGAGATGAAGTGGAGGATTACAACATGGGAACTGAGTAGACTGAAGAACTGGAAATTTAGGTTATTTGAGGTAATATCAATATGTTCATTGGAAGTCTCCTACAATCAAGACAGGAGTTGGGGTGTGGAGGGAAACTATAAGCCAGGAAATAAACATAAAGTCAGTCAACAAAAATTTAGAAAAGTTTCCCAAATAGTGGGAAAAATTTATAATGGGAGGTAGTCAAATAATCCAAATTCACAATGCATATTTCCATTGAACTGGAAAAAACAATCTTTTACATAATTATAACTTCAAATGGTATGAATTTGAATACATGTGACTTCTTCACAGGATTCATTTTTCAAACTAATGAGCAACAGGATATCTTCAGTGCTTACTTGTTCCAGACACTATGTTAAGTACTGAGAATACAAAGAAATGTAAAAGAAACCAACCAAAAATATTATCTTTGCCCTTAAAATTTCACATTCTATGGGGAAGACAACACACAGAAGTTATACATGTAATATATACGTACAGTCTAAATAAAAGGTAGTTTCAGGAAGGCATTGTGAGGGAGAATAGATTTTTAGTTGAATAAATAGAAAGGGGAAGAAAGAGGAATATGAGATTAAAGAGAGAGAAGTAAAATCTTCTTCAAGTCACCAGAGGCCTGTGTCCCCTGAAGCTGTTGAATACTGCTTGGTTCCTCTGCCATAAACCTAAATGAATTGTAGTAGCTGTACTGGTATGGTTAGAAGCAGCCTAGAAAATGAGCAAAATTGTTTAAAATGCCCTCAGGGAACTGCCTCTTGTTTGAACAAGGATATTAAGGGGACTAGAAAACATACTACATGAAGATGAATTCAAGGAATTTAGCTTGCTCGTTCTTGAGAGAAGTCATAGAGGAAAACAGACCTCCATATCCAAGTATTTCAAGAGTGGACACATAGAGAGAAATGGGTCTTTTCTGTTTTTACACAAAAGGTAAGAAAAGGGGGATACAGTATGGGGGATGTATACACTATGAAAGAAGTGTGGAAGATATAGAGGAACAGGCTTCTGATTGATCTGTGGGAGGCTGGGCTCCCTAAGAATCAAAGGTAGGTAACTAAAAATATTGAATCCTTGGGATCAAGAGAGTTCCCTCATCATAGGACATCTTCAAGTGAAAGCTGGATATTAACTTTTCTCTGGTTATTGAAAAGATTCTATGCCTCCAGAGACCATCCCAGTTTTGAGGTTCGTAGAACTGGTTATTCCACACCTCAGTTCCTTTATTCTTGAAACTAAAGATAAGGTAGCCTCTTTTAAAGTGGGGGGGGGAGAACACCCTATTTAGAATTAGAGAACCTGGCTTAAATTCCTAAATCTGTTATGTGCAACTTTTGTAGCATTGGTCAAATCATATCTAGCTAAGCCTCAGCCTAGTCATCTATGAAATGAAGGGGTTGGGTTAGATAATCTTCAGTATCCCTTCCAGATTTAAATACTGTGCTCCCAAAATGAATGCATAAGGTGGGGATGGGGGTGGGCAAGGGTTCTAATTAATTTCAGCTTGGGGGTCACTCAGCAACCAAAAGATATAACACGAAAATGTGATTTTAGTCCACTTCTGAGAATGCAGGTGAGTTTATCACAAAACCACCGGCACAGATGACTGTCTATGTGGGCACTTGCATCAAGAGGGTTAGAGGTTGAAAGCACAAAAGGTGCCCCCCACCCTACCTCACCTTTAAGCCTTCTGAGGTAGAAACTTCAAAGGAGAGGTGAGAAGTGTTGGCAGGACAACCTAGTTAAACAGACCCTGTCCATCAAATACAAGAAGGCAGTAATCAGTGCAAAGACAAGCAGCCAGAATGGCAAGTTGCCACCTTTAACTGCTTCTAAATTTGTCAAAAGATCACAGGAAGAAAAAAAAGTCATTAAAATGTTTGCATGTATTCATTCCATCTACAGAGTCAGGGGTCTACATTTAACTTAATAGAGGTCACCTTTAGCTCACAGTCTCTTAGTTTTCTTTGTTTCATGTTAGAGAGACAGAATTCCAGTCTTAAACTACATTGCTGATCTTCTTTTCCCTGTCTGTTGCCTAGATTCACAAAGTCATGAATATTAGATCTAGGAAGATCTTATAACTGAGGAAATAGAGGCCCACAGAAGGGTAGTGAATTGATTAAAGCCACACTAACAATAAAACGCTTATACTAAGTGGTGGAAATTATAGGCAACTCCACATCTTCTGATCATAAAACTGTGAAGATACAGGAGAAAAGTAAGAAAACTCCTACACTCAATGAGATTACATAGTGGGAGACAACACATAATGGAGGTTTCAGCTATAAGTCAAATGGAAAGACCCTGTTATCCTTAGGGTAGAGTGACAAAGCAAATGGTAATGCATCTTCTTTATTTTTCCCGATTCATTAAAAAATACCCCCTTTAAAGATTAAATCATTTGTAAGTGCCAAGGACTTTGGTAATGAGAATATTATTTTCCAAGTCTTTAGTAACCACGGCTATTGAGGATGTGCAGTCTGTAGTACTAACAGGTGTCAAATTAGGACCAGGGTCCAAAAATGGGCAGGGAATGGAGTGGTGGTGAACTGCTGCTGTTCCTGCAGCTTATGTCCTCATTTGGTAGTAGTTAGTCAACTGCTGGCATTTGGAAATTGTAGCAGTAATTGGCCTTGTAACAAAGTTAGTTGCAGCTACTGTGGAGGTGTAAGGCCAATAACAACAGCACACAACAGCACTTTAATCTGCTTTTCTAAAGGAAAGCAACTTTAAGCGGTTAACAATCTTACTTTAATTAAACATATATATATATATATATATATATATATATATATATACATATATATCATTCACTTAGTTCAGGGGAAAAAGTCATCACCCCGAACTAAATAGCAAATACAAACAGAGAAAATAACACAAATCAACAAACAGACTTCTAATTATCAGACCATAGCAACACATACTTTGTTACCAGAGAGAGAAGCACAAACATCTGGGTTTTTAAAGCCAGGCAGATCCTTAATGGCTACCCAGAGTCTTGTCTGGCCAAATCACAGGAACACTCTTCCAATGAGTGAGTCCCAAAGCAAAATGTTAACCTCAGAGCATATATACTGTTTTCAATTAAGGATTCTTGATTCAATCAAAGACTCTTTATTTAAACAAAGGCAAGACTCAATCAAAAGCACTTGATTGCCTTAGTGCTGAGAAACACTCCAAAAGAAGAAAAACCACAAAAAGTTCCACCTTGCTTGCCATTACAGGCCCCTTTTCCACAAGGGTTTTCCCCTCAGTACTTGCAAGAGTTGAACTAGAAATCGGGCCAGTGGTACCGGGGTCACAGCTATTCTCTGTGTTCTTGAGCTTAGGGTCTTGTAATGTCTTGACTAGAGTCTGAAGAAAGGTGTTTTAATCTGCCTGGCACATTTTACCTCCTGTCTCCCTTTAGAGTGCCTTGCTGTTTTTGTTCAGTTCCAGTATAGCATTTTTATGCAGCTTAATTTATTATGTAACTGTGAGTTCCTAAGTTCAGAAAACAAAATTTAGGGATGACTAAAAAGATTGTTTAGTCTAAACCATTATTTTTCCTGATGATAAAACTGAGGCCCATGAAAATGAAGATGACTAGCTCAAGATCAGCCAGGAAGTACCAGATATGAAGCTCATTCAATAATAATTCCTCCTCTTTCCTCCTCCTCCACCTTAGCCTCTTCCTTCTTTTTCTTCTTCTCCTGCTGCTTCTATTTCATTGTATGTTTCTTTTTTCCTTTGCTTTGTCACTGGCTCTTAATGATGATCCTGATTCTCTGGCTTGATATTTCTAAAACTGGACTGCCCTTTCAAATACGAATGCCTCTGACTTTGCTCCATCTCTACTGAGGGATCTGGCTATTCCTTCTCTTTCAGAAACATTTTTTTTAAAAGAGGAGAGGGAATATGTTAACCATTGGATGCTGATTGCTTTTGTTGCAGTTTTATATTGTATTCTGCCTGTCACTCTGAAATCTATCGGTAGTGCCCTCTATGCTACATTAATTGGACTATGGCCTAAACCCATTCTGAGGATGTGAATTATAGGGTAGAGATTTTTGAATTGTAATATTACAAGAGGTACCTCTGAGTCAAACAATGTAGATTTAATCCTTTATGCATTTCTTTCCTCCCAAATGTGTACTAGGCAGAACCATATTTATGCTAATTGCTGCCTTTGGATAAGGATATTTATGTTTTGTGTAACAACAATAGACACTGAACATTGAATGCATGTATTCTTTACAGATACAACCTTATAACGGGACAATAGAGTTGTTACTTTGGGAAGTATAAAGCATTGCAAACATAAGCAACTGCAGCATTTTTTTTTCTGAAAAGAGATTATACTTTGCTGTGGAATGAATAACCTTCAATTATTCTCATTGAGAGTGTAAAATGATAAAACTTTGTATTTTTTCTGGATGTATAATAATTAATAAAGGACACAGTCTTAATTGTGACATTGATCTTTCTTATGAATTGAGTGGAGTCATTTACCTAAGAGCTTTTCTCTAAAGCAAGAACAGAAATCTTCTTATCTTATAGTCCTTTTCACAGCAAAAACTGCTATGAGTTCCCTGGAAACTGAATGAATGACAAAGACACTGTCAGATAGGATGTGAAGGCACAAAAGCCATGACGAATTGTATGTTACTTCCACTCTGAAAGATATCTTCAGCCCAGGAAAGAGCTCCCTGACTACAATTGTGTTCTAATGATGGGTGAGACTTCCAAGACTGGAGTAACCTAAGACAGGAAATATGTTCAGACCCTTTTGCCTCTGCAGCTAATAGCTCCAACACCAACATATAAGTACACACATGCTCAAATGTAGAAAGATGAAGGGCTCATCATTTGAGAAAATACACATCCTACAGAAAAATCATACTTCTATAAATAAAACCATGTTCAAAGATCAAGGGCTAATGAAAAGAAAAGATGCTAATGCAGAAAAATAAGAAGAATGATGGGGGATCCTGAATGCTGATCATGGGGAGAGGAAAACAGAGGTAGGAAAAGGGACAAAGTTATAGGAGTGCATTTTCTACCTAAGAAATTCAGAACAACAGCTGAAGCCAACTCTTATTTGCATTCTGGCTTTAGCAGAAATCTGGTAATTATGGATCAAAGCAGCTCCCCAGGCTAACCTCTTATTAAAATACTAGGTCCATTTTAATAAGACTTTCTCAGGAGCAAAATGTGATTGGTCCCCCAGTTTGAAAATAGCAGTTTGCTGCAGCAGTTACCATAAGAGTTAATCATAAAACTCCTGATAATGAAAGAATCCTCTTAAAAAATGTATATAGGGTAAGGGGAAATTTGTAGTGGTCTGCAAAGACTAGGCGATGTTTGTGCTTTTGGCAATTTTAAGTTGAGGCAGTTAGGATGCAATGGTTAAAGCTCTGCCTCTCTAGTCAAGAAAATTTGAGTTCAAGTCCATCTTCAGACATTTATTGGTTCAGTGACCTAAGGCAAGACACTTAATATGTCTCAGCCTTGGTTTCCTCATCTAAAAATGGGGACAGCAGTAGCAACTAACTCCTATGATTGGTGTGAGGATCAAATAAGATTATATTTGTAAAGCACTTACGGTTATTATTATTTTTACTCTTACTATTACAATTGTCATTCCCAGGAACAGCTGAATATAAAAGAAATGCAAATGTAATCTCTCTACTACATGATCATACATATAAAGGGATAAGAGAGCTTAGAGATAATCTAATCTAAAAAAAAATGAGAAATTAGTGGCCCAGAGGAGTCAAATCACTTGCCTAAGTCTAACAGGTGACAAAGTCAGGATTTAAACTTATTTCCTATATCTCTAAACTCAACATAATTCCCACTATATTTCAAGGTGAGCTGGATGAAGACTTCTCCAATTCTTGTGTTATTAGCGATCATACGGACAGCACTGAAATAAAATGTTTCAATTTGTGTCTTCAGAATTTTATTTGAGAATTTCCCTTTCCACATCTCAAATCCTAAATAAAATCCTGAAATAGGCAGCTTTCAAAGAATGGCAAAAGGGAAATAAACAATGAGGAGGAAAGGGTGAGTGATCTAAATAAACTCATATAGATTCATAAAGTAGTGATGTGAAATTCAAGTATTTGGACATCTGCTATGGCTCACCCTCAGCTAAAAGGAGATTAGCTGACAAATGTGCAACTTCCCTAACTGATAATTTCATCTTTTCAAAAGTAGAGGAATCAAAAAGGGGAACTATGTTGGACTAATAAAGATTTCTGACTTTCAAATGATAGGAACCATTGGTTAAATTTAACTACTTCTTTTTCAAAACCACGAGAAAGTTAAGGAAGTCTGGTCATGATCTAACTCATAAACTTGATTTTGGCAGAGATTACAAAAAGTTCACAGGAAAAAGTAGTCTCAGGGCCTAAAATTCTCCAGAATTTGACACAAGGTAGGCATGAACAAATCTAATTAGAATTGGGAAAAAGTCATGTGCTACCTAAAGAGACCTAGGTGGAGGTACAGAAAACTAATGGACCAACTTGTATTTTTTTAAATAAGTACAAGAAAAGTAATTAAGGGCAAGAAATGAAGAATTATTTTTAAAGGCTTTATCTTGTAAAAATTAATGTCCTGAGTATGCTGAGTTTGATTTTGAATTTTGAAAAATGATTTTTTTATCACAGCTTTAGAACTAGATGGGACCTCAAAGACTAACTCATCAAACCCCTTCATTTCTGAAAGAGAAAGCTGTAGGTGAGGGAGATGAAGTGACTTGCCCAAAGTCACATAGTTAGGAACTGACAGAGGTAGGATTTGAACCTATCTTTTCTTGACTTGAAGTCCAGTATTTTATGCCCTACACTTCACTGTTGTTTTTAGCCAAGTGAAGGATACAATCACTACTGAGGGTGGATGGAAAAATGCTGATGCTAAGAGACTGCTATCTGATTTCAGCATATTGATGAGGCCAGCACTGAGAAATCTCCAGCCTGTTCAATATCCATAAACTAAGTCGTTAGTTGAAATATTTCAAAACCCTCAGTGATTCACAATTTGTAAGATTCTCAAGAAGAGCCAGTGGCTATGGTTTCCCTACATATGTCCTCTTACCTTGAGCCCACTTTCCTCTGCACTTTATATTCATATGTGGGAAAGTATGTCCCAGACTTTGGGGGCATGTTTTTTCTACCTTCTACTCTTATTAGACCATGTTAATAAATGTTATTTTTCCTAAAAGCAAAATAATTATGATTAGCTAGTGATAATCAGTGGAGAAGAGAGAGCCCAACAGATGGGGGATTCTGAACATTATTAGAAATATGCCCACCCCCCTCTGGGGGTAATTAATCAACTATCCTCTGGCCTTGCAATCTACCAAGGCTAAAGGAGAATTAGCCCTGGGGTATATGCTAAAACATAAACTCACATTCTTTTTTTTTCTAATTTATTTAATATATTTAGTTTTCATCACTGATTTTCACAAGAGTTTGAATCACAAATTTTCTTCCCATTTCTACTCTCCTGCCCACTCCAAGATGGTGTGTACTCTGGTTATCCCGTTTCCCAGTCAGCCCTCCCTTCTGTCACCCCATTCCCCTCCCATCCCCTTTTCCCTTACTTTCTTGTAGGGCTAGATAAATTTCTATGCCTCATTGCCTGTGTATCTTATTTCCTAGTTGCATGCAAAAACTTTTTTTTTGAGAAATTGTTTTTAATACTTTGAGTTCCAAATTCTCTCCCATCTTCCCTCCCCACCCACCCTCCCTACGAAGGCAAGCAATTGAACATAGTCCACATGTGTATCATTATGCAAAACCCTTCCACAATACTCATGTTGTTAAAGACTAACTATATTTGGCTCCTTCCTAACCTATCCCCCTTTATTCAGTTTTCTCCTTTGACCCTGTCCCTTTTCAAAAGTGTTTGCTTATGGTTACCTCTTCCCCCTATCTGCCCTCCCTTCTATCATTGCACCTTTTTTATCTTCTTCCTCCTTCTTTCCTGTGGGGTAAGATACACAATTGAGTGCGTATGGTATTCCCTACTCAGGTCAAATCCGATGAGAGCAAGATTCACTCATTCCCCCTCACCTGCCCCCTCTTCCCTTCCTACAGAACCACTTTTTTTTGCCACTTTTATGCGAGATAATTTACCCCATTCTATCTCTCCCTTTTTCTCTCTCTCAATATATTCCTCTTAATTTGATTTTATTTTTTAGATATCATCCCTTCATATTTAACTCACCTTGTGCCCTCTGTCAATACACACACACACACACATATATATAAGTACGCATGTATACATACATACATATATATATATACACATATATACATATACACATATGTATATTCCTTTCAGCTACCCTAATACTGAGGTCTAGTGAATCATACACATCATCTTTCCATACAGGAATGCAAACAAAACAGTTCAACTTTAGTAACTCTCTTGTGATTTCTCTTTCTTGTTTACCTTTTCATGCTTCTCTTGATTCTTGTGTTTGAAAGTCAAATTTTCTATGCAGCTCTGGCCTTTTCACTGACAAAGCTTGAAATTCAACTATTTTATTGAAAATCCATATTTTGCCTTGGAGCATGATACTCAGTTTTGCTGGGTAGGAGATTCTTGGTTTTAATCCTAGCTCCATTGACCTCTAGAATGTCATATTTCAAGCCCTTTGATCTCTTAATGTAGAAGCTGCTAGATCGTGTGTTATTCTGATTGTGTTTCAACAATACTCGAATTATTTCTTTCTGTCTGCTTGCAATATTTTCTCCTTGATCTGGGATCTCTGGAATTTGGTGACAATATTCCTAGGAGTTTTCTTTTTGAGATCTTTTTGAGGAGGTGATCTGTGGATTCTTTCCATTTCTATTTTACCCTCTGGCTCTAGAATATCAGGGCAGTTCTCCTTGATAATTTCTTGAAAGATGATATCTAGAATCTTTTTTTGATCATGGCTTTCAGATAGTCCAATAATTTTTAAATTATCTCTCCTGGATCTATTTTCCAGGTCAGTGGTTTTTCCAACGAGATATTTCACATTGTCTTCCACTTCTTCATTCCTTTGCTTCTGTTTTACAATATCTTGATTTCTCATAAAGTCACTAGCTTCCACTTGCTCCAATCTAATTTTTAAGGTAGTATTTTCTTCAGTGGTCTTTTGGACCTCCTTTTGCATTTGGCTGATTCTGCATTTCAAGGTATTCTTCTCCTCATTGGCTTTTTGGAGCTCTTTTGCCATTTGAGTTAGTCTATTTTTTAAGGTGTTACTTTCTTCAATATTTTTTTGGGTCTCCTTTAGCAAGTCATTGACTTGTTTTTCATGGTTTCTTGCATCACTCTCATTTCTCTTCCCAATTTTTCCTCTACTTCTCTAACTTGCTTTTCCAAATCCTTTCTGAGCTCTTCCATGGCCTGAAACCAGTTCATGTTTTTCTTGGAGGCTTTTGATGTAGGCTGTTTGACTTTGTTGACTTCTTCTGGCTGTATGTTTTGGTCTTCTTTGTCACCAAAGAAAGATTCCAAAGTCTGAGCCTGAATATGAGAGCATTTTCGCTGCCTGGCCATGTTCCCAGCCAACTACCTGACCCTTGATTTTTTTGTGGGTGGCATGACTGCTTGTAGAGTAGAGAGTACTTTGGCCAAAGCTTGAGGGGATGTGCTGTTGTTTTCAGAGCTATTTCTACACAGCAGGCTCTGACACACCAGCACTCCTCCTCCCCCAAGAACTGCCAACCCAAACTCAGATCTTCAGCACTCCAGCTTGCATCCACCACTTAATTCCTCCCACCAGGTGGGCCTGGGGCCAGAAGCAACTGCAGCCATAGTTCCATAGCTGTACCTCCTCCACTGCCCTGGGCCCTGGGATTGGTGGCCTAACCTGGAACTCCTTTCACTTCTCTCCCCCCCCCACCTGCAGCTTTTCCCACTAACCTTTTCTTTGGTGTTTGTGATTTGAGAAGTCTGGTAACTGCCACAGCTCTCTGATTCAGGGTGCTATGGCCTATTCTGCCCAACTTCTGGTCTGCTTGGTCTGCTTGGCCCACGCTGTGCAGTGCTCTGCTCCCCAGCCTTATCCTGTGACCATCCAGGATGTCCTGGAATGGTCCTGCTTCCCTCTGCTATTTGTGGGTTCTGCAGTTCTAGAATTTGTCCAGAGCCATTTTTTATAGGTTTTTGGAGGGACCTGGGTGGGGAGTTCATGAAAGTCCCTGCTTTCCAGCTGACATCTTGGCTCTGCCTCCCCCACATTCATTTTTTTTTGGTATTTTATTTTTTTCCTTAAATATTTCCCAATTACATGTGAAAAATATGATCAAAATTTTGAATTGCAAATTCCTTTCTCTCTCCTTCTCTTTGTATTAGGAAGGCAAGTGATTTTAATACCAATTATACTGGTTGTTCAGTGGCTAAAACACTGGGCCTAGAATCAGGAAGACCTGAGTTCAAATTCAGCCTTAGTTACCTTCTAGCTCTGTGATTCTGGGTAACTTAACCTCTGATTGCCTGACAAAATGGACCCACTGGAGAAGGAAATGGCAAACCAATGCAATATCTTTGCCAACAAAATCCCAAATTGGGTCACAAAGAGCCAGACATAACTGAAACAATTGAACGACAATACTACTGAAATCAGATGAGAGACCTTTAGTCATATTGCAAAGGAAAATAGACACACAAAAATAAAACAAGGAAAATAAAGTTTAATATAGTGTTTCCATCTGATTTCCAAAGTCGTCATACCTCTCTGGAAGTAGCTAGCATTTTTCACCATTGAAATTGTATTGGATCATTGTCTTGACCAGAGTAGCTGAGTCTTTCACAATTGCTCATACTTACAATATTATTGTTATTGTGTACAATGTTCACCTGGTTCTTCTCATTTTACTTTGCAACAGTTCATATAAGTCTTAGTAGTTTTTTTTTTTTTCTGAAATCATCTTGCTTGTTATTTCTTACAGTACAGTAGTACTCCACGATGAAGGTTATAGGTCCAAATTGTTCTCCAGAATGTTTGCACTAATTCACAACTCCACCAGCAGTGCATTAGTTTACCTATTTTTCCACATCCAGTCCTTCATCTTTCATTTTCGCTTTCTCTCACGTTAGGCAAACTGATAGATGTGAGGTGGTACCTCAGAATGGTTTTAATTTAAATTTATCTAATCAGTAGTGATTTAAAGCATTTTTTAGAATAGCTTTGATTTCTTATTCTGAAAACTATCTGTTTATATTCTTTTAACATTTATCAATAGGGGAATGCTTCTTATTTTAATAAAGTTGGCTTAGTTCCCTATACATTTGAGAAATGAGGCCTTTATGAGAGAAACTTGGTGTGTAATCCCCCCACACCAAGTTTTCTATTTTTCTTATAGTTTGGGTTGTATTAGTTTTCTTTCTGCAAAAGATTTTTTTTTAATTAATATAATCAAAATCATATATTTTTAATTCCTATAATTCTCTCTATCCCTAGTTTGGTCATATTTTTTCCTGATCCGTAGATCTAATAGGTACATTTGTTCCATGTTCTCCTGATTTACTTATGATATCATTTATCTAGTCAATTATCCATTTTAATGTTATCTTGCCGTATGGTATGAGATTTTGTTCTATGCCTAGTTTCTGTCAAACTGCTTTCCAGTTTTCCCAGCAATTTTTTTTTGTCAAATGGTGATGAACTCACTTTGTAATGGAACTTTAAATCTTTAGGAAACATTTCTTATGTCACACCAATGAGTTATATAGTACTGTGAATACTCCTCCCATTTTACAGATTAAAAAAGAAAAACAGTGAGATTGAGGGAAGTTAATCAACCTGACTGTAATCATTAGGGAATCAATCCTATATCTCTGGATTACAGAAATACTACTGAATCCTGACTCTCTCATGCCTTCTTGTGTACCATGCTGCCTCTCATTCTTTATCTTTTAATTAAAGGCCACCTATTATTAGCCTACACTGTTGAAGATTAGTGTCTTTGAGGATTTTTGTATTTCTTTGCAGTAATCTACTCTGCATATTTCTTTACATAAACACACAAAAGAAAATTTTCTTTAAAAATACAGACTAAATTACCATCATATCTTGTTTCAAATAAAAACAAAACATCAAACCACCACATACTTAACAAAACCCATACTATAGCCATAACAAAAACATAACTTTATTTTCTGAAGCCCTCTTCTTCCCCTCTTCATCTCTCCTCTGTGTCAGTTCCCTAGTTTGTCATTCTTCCTTAATATTCTAAGCCAAGAAGCAATTGATCCAACAGAAGAAACATGCAGTTGCCTCAAATGGAACTGGCATGACTCCATTTTCTCAAAGGGATGGTACTCTATGGTAAGTGCGCAGCACGGTTAAAGTATATTCTTTGAGACCCTTTGGTCTCTCTTTGGAACAAAATAATAATAAAGTGGCTCTTGAAGATATTTAACCTTATGTGGGGAAATTAAACAGCCATCTAGGTTTCCATGACATGTTTTCTGCATGCAATGATTATACACACCCACACACCTATATATATATACACACACTATAATATATATATATATATATATATATAATACACACACACATACACATGCACACATACATATATGTATTTATATATATATAGATATGTATATATATTTATATACACATATATAATTGAGCTGTCACTGTTTAGTTTTTGCTTCACATTAGATGCAGCAAGGTGGTTCAGTGTTTGGAGTGCTAAGCCTGGAATGGGGAAGAGGCAAGTATAAATTTTGCCTCAGACACTTACTAGTTGTATGGTCTTGGGCAAGTCATTTGGCCTCTATCAGCATTGGTTTCTCCCATAGTAAAATAAGGATATAAGAGAACTTACCTCTCAGGTTTTTTGTCAGAATCAAATGAGATATTTCTAAAGGACTTAGCACAGTGTCTAACAAAATAGGCACCTAAATAAATGCTTAATTCCTTCCTTTATCTCAAAACTTTACCCTACATGTATGTATAAAAAAGCAAAAAACTCAGAAACAAATTAAAGTTTAACGCCAATTTGGTCCTTTTCAGGGCGGGGGGGGGGTGGAGAAGGGAAAACAAAACTTTAAAAACAAAAGCTTCTTTAGAAAAAAGATCATTTTCATACTTACAATGATGACAATATCATAGAACTAAAATTCTACTGAGATCCCAGTTCAAAGGCTTAGAGCTTCAAGGAAACTTAGCCATTACCTAGTCCACCCCCTTTCTTTCTAGACAGCAGGCCACCAAGGGCCAGAGATGTAAGGTGACTTGCCTAAGGTAACACAAGCAGAGTGAGGACTCTAAACCTCTCTGATTTGAGCTCCAATGCTGAAATCTGGACTGAAGCACTTACTAGTTGTGGAACTCAGTTTCCTTTACTGTTAAACAAGGCTAACAACAGCACCTGTCTCACAGGTATGCCATGAGGATAAAATAAGATAATATTTGTTAAAAAAACATACAGCACAGTGATAAGCTTAGCACATAGTAGTTGCTACATCAGTGCTTAGTCAGGCTTAGGCCCTTGCTTTCTTCCTTCCCTTTCCTCTTCCTGTTCAATGTCCTGTGGTGTGACACACTGATTTTTGTATTATAGGTTGGTGTTAACTAAGAGGGAGATTAACCTAGTTTTTTCATTTTATATGGGAGAAACTCTGAGCATAAGAATGTTAATTGATTTTTTTTAAGATCACACAACTACAAAGTGCTTGAGATGGAATTTGAACTTCTGTCTTCTGACTGAATTTAACCAGGAGATGAACAACACAATTAAGTACCTACTGTGTGAAGAGTCCTATATTCAAGGCAAATTAAACAGAGTCACTAACTTTATTCAGATTGGTTTCTAGTACAAAAGTTTATAGTTGTTCTTTCCACGACACCACTAGTAGATTCTCTACAGAAACTCACTCAGCTGAATTACCTACATTTCTTTTCTGCCAAGGTCAATCCTATCTATACTTTACTGTCTGTTTAAAAGTGTCTTTCTTCAGGGATCACCTGTCCTGATAACCATTTTCTTTGAAATATTGAAATATAAAAAGTTGAATAGGATGATTTCAGGATATACTTTGTAGGACCAATGATATTTAATAGAAAAGAATAATCCATGTAAAAGAAATAGAATGTGCCAAGGTATAGATATGGGAATGCATATATTGTATTCATGGAACAGTAAGTAGGCTAGTTTTTTTTCCTTCAGAAAAGTATTCATGTAAGGGAGAAGTACATTAAAAGATTTGAAAGGTATTTTGAAACAAAATTATAAAGGATCATGAATACCAAACTTAGAAATTCATACTCTAAGCAATGAAATTTCTAAACAAGGGTCTTTTGAAACAGGAAAGTAACATGCTGGAGTATATTTTAGACACCCGAATAGGATACAAATGTGAAGAATAAAGTGAGGTAAGAAGAAGCCAGTCAGGAATCTGAGTGAGAATGTCTTGCACCTTTCTAGGAATGTAATAATAGAGGTATAGAACAGGATGGTGACAGTGAGTGTAGAAATCATATGGCTATTGAAGGCTCAAGTGATATAATAGAAGAAGAATCAACATGAGATGATAATTAGATTGTTGTTGTCTGTCTTTCATTTCCAAAGAGGATCAGTGGCATCAAGAGTGATATATGGACTTGTACATGTATTGGATTTAAGTGAGGCAGAGTTGCACAAAATCATCAGCCTCATTCTTCCAGTCATCAAAATCTAGTAGCAGGGCAAAAGTCAAGATGACTGGAAATGCCCCCGGATGTAGATGACTTTGGTGTTTTTCGTGTGTGATCAAGCTCTATGTGCTCCAAAGTACTTTCTTCATCTACATTCATGGCTTTTGGAACAAATTATCCTCATCCACCCATTATACTAGAGGAAGTCTTCACAGACTTAGGGTAAACATCCCCCAACTCAGAAATTGGTTTGAGGCCCGTTGGTTACTCTCAACCTGGTTTAGTTTATCTGCCTAGACATTTTTACCAGGGTGTGGCCACTGCTCGTTACAACTTCTTGGAACCACAGGTGAGAGTTGTGTGGCAGGTGAATGCCAAAGGTGGATGAGTAGCCTTGTAAAGGGCTCACTAAGCCCTTTCACCAGAGGTACTAGTACCAGAACATCCCATACAAACCATGACTAGATACAAGAGACATAGAAAATGGATGAGACAACAAAGCTGGAGCTAAATTTCAATCATGGATGACTAGGAAAATAATTATACCTTTTCCAGCTTAATAAGACATTATAAATAATTAATTCTCTAAATAAGAAAATAAAGCAGATAAAAATACACAGAACTTTGATTTTCCTTTACAGTAAAAACTCTTGAAGTGAATGACTTTGACTTTTCTCTCAACTCTGCTCTCAAATCTCATCAATTGTCACCCCCAAATAACCTATCCTACAAAGATAAGACTACACACATCAAGGACAGTCAGTAAAACAGAAGAATTCAAATCATTCCTTCAAATGGATGCAGAGGTGAGCTGTGTGTTCAACATTCAAAATGAATAAACATTATACTTGCAAATAATAATGAAAGATTATGAAATGGAATCTTTTTTCTCAAGGATTTGGATCAAAACAAGGACATGAATGTGAAGCGAGTAATGTTTTTGTTTGTTTTGTACTCTTTTTGAAAATAACATTGAGAACACTTCCAGGAGCCAAGATGGTTGGAATATACAGCAAATCACTGTAATTCTTGCATATACACCTCCAAACAATCATAAAATAGTACCCCCAAAGAAATCCTGGAGCACAAGAACCAACAAAAAGTCAAGGTAAAAGAATCTGTTAGCCAAAGAAACTTGGAAGATTGCCAGGAAAGGTCTATCTCACTCAGGTAAAAGGGAAACACAGTCCAGGACAGGAAACATCTCAGCAAACCAGTAACAAGCCCACCTCATCAAACCAGCAGGAGATCCTGATCCCCAGTGAGGTGGAGCAGGCAAACACCAACACCAGGACCCACCACATAACTTAGCATAGTCAGGAAAACAGTCATATTTCAGGTCCAAGAATCACCATGTGCTTCAGAGTAGCCCTGGGCAAACAGAGAATCTACAGGGGCCAGACCTCCACATGTTTCATCACAGTCCCAGACAAACAGGCATCTTCCAGTGACCTCCACGTGCTTCTGTGTAGTCTCAGAAAAATACAGAAATACCCTACCAACTTCAGAACATCAGACACCAGCACTAGGACCCCAGGTCAGAACCAGGTTAACTGGCAGACCCTTACAGCCTCCAGATGCACCAGTCACCACACACCCCACAACCTCAGTGCAGCACTAGACACAAGGGTCCCCCAGGGGCCTCAGGGCAACATCAGTGATGAACGAGGTAAACAGCCAGAGCCTGCACTCCTTGACAAAAGAAGCCTGAGACAGTGCCCTTTCCATCCCAGGAGCAGAGTCCATACTTTTTTTAAAAAAAAAGGAAAAGGCAAAAAAAATGATGAGCAAACAACTACAAAAAAGAATCTAACCTGAGAAAGTTATCATGGTGACAGGGAAAAATAAGACACAAACTCAGAAAAGGACAACAATGTCGAAACACCTATGAGCAAAACCTCAAACAAAAAAGGAAGTGGTCTCAGGCTCAGAAAGAACTTGTGGAAGAGGGGGAAAAAGCTTTAAAATCATCTAAGAGAAGTAGAAGAAAAATTGGAAAAAATATAAGAGTGTTGCAAGAGAAATATGAAAAAGGAGTCAACAGTTTGGGGAAAATAAAACAACCACTTAAGAAGCAGAATTGGCCAAATGGAAAAGGAGATACAAAAATCCACTGAAGAAATCAAAAAAATACTCCTTAAAATGTACAATTGGCCAAGTGGAAAAGGAAGTACAAAAGCTAATTGAAGAAAACAACTCCTTAAAAGTTAGAGTTTGGTAAGTGGAAGCTAATGACTCTATGAGACATCAAGAATCAATCCAACAAATTCAAAAGAATGAAAAAATAGAAGAAAATGTAAAATACCTCCTTGGACAAACAGCTGACCTGGAAAATGTGTCAGAATCGTTGGACTACCTGAAAGCCATGATCACAAGGCAGACCTGGACAGTATCTTTCAATAAATCATACTGCCTTGATATATGGAAGCAGAGGGCAAAATAGGCATTGAAAGAATCCACTGATCATCTCAGGAAAGAGATTCCAAAATAAAAACTCCAAATAACATTATAACCAAATTTCAGAATTATCAGGTTAAGGAAAAAAATGCTGGAAGTGGCCACAGAAAGAAACAATTCACATTTCAGTGACCCACAATCGGGTTTACCTAGGACTTAGCAGCTGCAATGATAAAGCATCAGAGGTCATGGAATATGATATTGCTGGAAGGCAAAGGAGGCAGGACTACAACCAAGAATCATCTACCTGGCAAAATTAAGCATAATACTTCAAGGGGAAAAGTGACCATTTAATGAAATTGAAGGATTTCAAGTTTTTATAAAGAGAAGACCAGAACTGAAATAAAAATTTGATCTCCAATATCAAGACTCAAGAGAAGCCTAAAAAATTAAAAGGGAAAATAAAACATAAATGAGTCAATGGAGCTTAACTGTTTACATCCCTATATGGGGAGATAATACTTGAAATTCTTAAAAATTGTGTCATTAATAGTACAGCTAAATGGATATACATGGACAGAGGGTATGGGTATAAGGTGGATTTGAAGGAATGACATAAAAATTAATTGAGGGGTGAGAAATAGGAATACGCTGGGTGTAGCAGGAAGGGAGAGGTAGAATGGGGTAAATTATTTCACATGAAGAGTCATGAAAAACCTATTATGGTAGACGGAGAGATGGGAGGGTCATAGATGGGTATTGCTTGAATGCCTATTACTCTCATAAGTATTGGCTCAAAGAAGGAATAACATATAAAATCAGGTGAACATAGAAATCTAACTTGCCCAACAGGCAAGTAGGACGGGAAGAGATTATTCAAAAGGCAGAGGAAGACTGGGGAGGCAATAGACTGAAGCAAAACACTGTCCAGGAGGGAAATGGTGAAAGGGGATAGAGGACAAACAGGAAGAAAAGTAAGATGAAGGGACATACACAATTTGTAATCATAACTATGTGAATATGAGAGTGATGAATTCTTCCATTAAATGGAAGCCAGTAGCAGAGCACATCAAAAACCAGAATCCTAGAATATGTTGTTTACAGGAAACACATTTGAAGCAGAGAGACACACAGAGAATAAAGGTAAGGGCGTAGAGCACAATCTATTATGCTTCAATTGAAGTAAAAAAAAAAAAAAAGCAAGGATAGCAATCCTTGTCTCAGACAAAGCAAAAACAAAATAGATCTAATTAAAAGAGACAAGGAAGGAAATTACATCTGGCTAAAAGACACCATAGACAATGAAGTAATATCAATACTAAACATATATGCACCAAATGGCATATCATCCAAATTCTTAGATGAAAAAGTGAGTTACAGAAAGAAGTAAATAGCAAAACTATAATAGTGCGGAACCTCAACTATCCCCTCTCAGAACTTGATAAATCCAACAAAAAATGTACAAGAAATAAACTAAGGAGGTGAATAGAATACTAGAAAAGTTTGATATGACAGATCTTTGGAGAAAACTGAAAGGAAACAGAAAGGAACATACATTTTTCGTAGCAGCGTATGGCATCTACACAAACATTGGCCATGGCTTGGGGCATAAAAATCTCAAAATCAAACCCAGAAAAGGAGAAAATACAAATGTAGAAAGGTGGATCATTATGAAATAAAATTACATTTAGCAAACAATAGTGGAAAGATAGATTTAAAATTAAGCAGAAACTAAATAATATAATCCCTTTAATTAATTAATTTTTAGTTTTAGTTTACAGCATTCAGTTCCTCAGGTTTTTGAGTTTCAAATTTCCTCCCCCTCTCTCTTCTCCTCCCTCCTCACCCTAGATAGCATCCAATCTGATACAAGTTCTACACATACCTTCACACTAAACACATTTTCACAATAGTCAAGTTGCTAAGAACTATAACAAATGGAATGAACCATGAGAAAGAAGAAACAAAACAGAAACAAAAACAAAAACAAACAACAAAGAGTAAATAGTTTGCTTCAATTTGCATTCAGACTTGATAATTCTTTCTCTGAATATGAATGACTTTTTTCCATCATGAGTCTCACAGTTGTATTAGAACTTTTCATAGCTGAGAAGAGCCAAGTCTATCAAAGTTAGTCATCTACAGTGTGTCTGTATTCATGCATAATATTCTCTTGATTCTGCTCCCCTCACTCAGCATCAGATCATATATGTCTTTCCAGGTTATTATGAAGTCCATCTGCTTCTCATTTCTTATAGCACAATAGTATTCCATTACATTCATATACCACAACTTGTTTAGCCATTCCCCACTTGATGGGCCTCCCCTTGATTTCCAGTTCTTTGCCACCACAAAAAGAGCTGGTATAAATATTTTTAAAAATACGGGTCCTTTTCCCACTGGTATGATTTCTTTGGGATACAGACCCTATTGCTGGGTCAAAGGGTATGCACATTTTTATAGCCCTTTGGGCAAAGTTCCAAATTGCTCTCCAGAAAGATTGGATCAGTTCACAACTCCATCAACAATTCTTTAGTGTTCCAATTTTCCCACATCTTCTCCAGCATTTATCATTTTCCTGTTTCTTCATGTTAGCCAATCTGACTAGTGAGATGTGGTACCTAAGAGTTGTTTGGATTTGCATTTCTCTAATCAATAGTGATTTAGAGCATTTTTCCATATGCCTACAGATATTTTTAATTTCTTCCTCTTAAAAAGTGCCTGTTCATATCCTTTGACCATTTATCAGTTGGGGAAAGACTTGTATTCTTATAAATTTGACTCAGTTGTCTGTATATATTAGAAATGAGGCCTTTATCAGAGACACATTGTAAAAGTTCTTCCCCAACTTTGTGCTTCCCTACTAATCTTGGTTGCATTGGCTTTCTTCATACAAAAACTTTTCAATTAAATGTAATCAAAATTATCCATTTTGCGCTTCATAACACTCTCTATCTCTTGTTTGGTCATAAATTCTTCCCTTCTCCATAAATCTGACAGTTAAACTATTTATTGTTCCCCCAGATTGCTTATAGTATAAGTCTTTATATCTAAATCATGACATAAATTTTGTGAGATATTGGTCTATGCCTAGTTTCTGCCATACTATTTTTCCATTTCCCCAGTAGTTTTTATCCCAGAAATTGGAGTCTTTGGGTTTATCAAATAGTAGATTGTTATAATCACTGACTACTGTGTCTTATGTACCTAACCTATTCCACTGATCCACAACTCTATTTCTTAGTTCCAAGTAGTTTTAATGACTGCTGATTTATAATATAGTTTAAGATCTGGTATGGCTTGGCCACCTTCTGTGGCATTTCGTTAATCCCCTTGATATTCTGGACCTTTTGTTCTTCCATATGAAATTGGTTATTATTTTTTTCTAGCTTTATAAAATGATTTTTGGTAGTTTAATTGGAATGGTACTAAACAAGCAAATTAATTTAAGTAAAACTGTCATTTTTATTGTATTAGCTTGGCCCAACCATGAGCAACTGATGTTTTCCCCTCCTATTTAGATATGACATTATTTGAGTGAAAAGTGTTTTGTAATTGTGTTCCTATAGTTCCTGGGTTTGTTTTGGCAGGTAGACTCCCAAATATTTTATGTCTATAGTAATTTTAAATGGAATTTCTTTCTATTTCTTGCTGTTGGGTTTAAATAATAAAGTTCTAAACAACAAAGGAGGTCAAAGAACAAGTCATAGAAAAAATTAACAATTTCCTTAAGGAAAATGACAAGAAGGAGACCACATCCCAAAAATGATGGGATGCAGCCAAAGTATTACTTAAGCCAAAATCTGTTTCTCTAAATTCTTACATCAATAAAACAAAGAAAAAGCAGATCAATAAATTGGACATGTAACTAAAATACTATAAAAAGGATAAATTAAAAATCCCCAACTGAGCACCAATTTGAAAATCTTGAAAATCAAAGGTGAAATTAATAAAATTCAAAGTTTAAAAAATGTTGCACTAATAAATAAAATTAAGAGTTGGTTTTTATTGAAAAACAACAAGGTAGATATGCCATTGATTAATTTCATTTAAAAAAAGAAAGAAGAAAAACAAATATCCAGAATCAAAAATGAAAAGGGTGAAATCATTACCAATGAAAAAGAAATTAAAACAATCATTAGGAAATATTTTGCTTAATGACATGCCAGTAAATTTGTCAACCTAAGCAAAAGCAATGAATATTTACAAAAATACAAATTACCTAGATTAATAGATAAGGAAATAGAATGCCTAAATAATCTCATTTTAGAAAAAAGAAATTGAATATGCCATTAATGAATTCCCCATGGCAAGATGGGTTCACAAGTGAAATCTACCAAACATTTAAAGAACAATTAATTCCAGTACTATATGAAATACTTGGAAAAATAAGCAAAGAAAGTCATACCAAGCTCCTTTTATGACACACATATGATGCTGATACCTAAAACAGGAAGAGCCATAATAGAGAAAGAAAATTATAGACAATTTCCCTAATTGAATAATGATGAAATTTTTTAAATAAAATGCTAGCAATGAGATTGCAGCAGTATATCACAAAGATTATACACTATGATGAGGTGGGATGTACACCAGGAATGTAGGAATGGTTCAACATTAGGAAAACTATCAATATAATTGACCATATCAACAAAAGCAAAAAAAATCAAAAAAGAAAAAAAAGAAAAAGCTTTTGACAAAATACAGCATCCATTCCTATTAAAAACATTACAGAGCATAGGCATGAAGAGAGCATACCTTAAAATGATAAGCAGTATCTATCTAAAACCATCAGCAAGCATTACCTGTTACAGGGATAAGCTTGAAGCCTATCCAATAAGATCAGGGGTGGAGCAAAGATGTCCATTATCACTACTATTATTCAATATAGTAATAGAAATATTAGCTTTAGCAATTAGAGGGGAAAAAAGAAACTGAAGGAACTGGAATAGGCAATGAGGAAACAAAACTATGATTATTTGCAGATGATTTGATGGTATACTTAGAAAACCTAGAGAATCAACTAAAAAACTACTTCAAATAATTAACAACTTAAGCAAATTTTCAGGATATAATATAAATCCAGCATAATTATCAGCATTTCTTTTGTATGACCAACAAAACCCAACAGCAAGAGATAGAAAGAGAAATTCCATTTAACATAATTATAAGCAATATAAAATATTTGGGAGTACACTTGCTAAGACAAACCCAGGAACTATATGAACACAATCATAAAATACTTTTTACACAAATAAAGTCTAATCTAAATAACTGAAAAAAATATCAATTGCTTATTGGTAGGCTGAGCCAATATAAGGAAAATAATAATTGCACCTAAATTAACTTACCTATTTAGTGCCATAACAATCAAACTACCAAAAATTATTTTACAGAGCTAGGGAAAATAACACATTTCATCTGGAAGAAAAAAATGTCAAAAATATAAAAAAAATATCAAGGGGATTAATGGAAAAAATATGCAAAATAAGGTGGCCTAACAATATCAGATTTCAAGCTATATTATAAAGCAGTAATCATTAAAATTATCTGTTAAGGGCTAAGAAAGGGAGCTGTAGATCAGTGGAACAAAATAGCTACACAAGACACAGTAACAAATAGCCATAGTAACCTAGTGTTGGATAAACTCAAAGACCCCAACCTTTGGGATAAGAACTCACTATTTGACAAAAACTGCTGGGACAACTGGAAAACAATAGGGTACATACTAAGCACAGACCAACATCTCACACAAAATACCAAGAAAAGGTGAAAATGGGTACATGATTTAGACACTAAAGGTGATACCATAAGCACATTAGGAGAACAAGGAATAGTCTACCTGTCAGATCTATGAAGAAGGAAAGAATTTATGAGCAAACAAGAGATAGAGGTCATTACAAAATGCAAAATAGATCATTTTAATTACATTAAATTTTTAAAAAAGCTTTTGCATAAACAAAATCAATGAGCCTAAATTAGAAGGAAAATGGAAAGCTGAGAAACAATCTTTACATCAAGTGTCTCTGATAAAGGCCTCATTTCTCAAATATCGAGAGAACTGAGTCAAATTTATATGAATACAAGCCATTGCCCAATTGATAAATAGTCAAAAGATATGAAGAGTCAGCTTTCAGATGAAGAAATAAAAGCTGTCTGTAGGTATATGAAGAACTGGTCTAAGTCATTTTGGTCAGAGAAATGCAAATTAAAACAACTCTGAGGTATCACCTGACACCTATCTGATTGACTAATATGACAAAAAGGGAAAATGATAAATGTTGGAGAGGGTGTGGAAAAATTGGGATATTAATGCATTGTTAGTGGAGTTGAAAATTGATCCAACCATTCTGGAGAGCAATTTTTAACTACGCCTAAAGGGCAACCTGCTTGTGCATATCGTTTGATCCATCTATACCACTACTTGGTCTATAGCTCAAAGAGATCACTACAAAAAGGAAAAGGTCCTACATGTACAAAAATATTTATAGCAGCCCATTTCATAGTGGCAAAATATTGGAAAGTGGAAGAATGCCTATCAGTTGGGAAATAGCTAAAAAAGATGTGGTATATGATTGTAATGAAATATTTATACAATAAGAAATGATGCACAGACAGTGTTTAGCAAAGCCTGGAAAGACTTGTATAAACTGATGCAAAGTGAAATAAACAGAACCAGGAAACCACTGTACACAGTATCAGAAACATTGTATGATGATCAACTATGAATGACTCAGTTCTTCTCAGCAACACTATAATCTAAGACAAGTATAAAGGACTCATGAAGGAAAATGCTGTTGACATCCAGATAAAGAACTTATAGCTCTGAATGTAGATCAAAGCATCTACATCACTTACTTTATTCTTTTTCATGTTTTTTGATGTGTTTCTTCTTCCACAACTGTGACTAACATGTAAAATACGTTTTACATGATAGTGTATATATAACCTATATCAAATTGCTTACCGTTTTTTGGAAGAGGGGAGGGCAGGGGGAAGAAGAATTTGGAACTCAAAATTTTATTAAAATCAATGCTAAAATGTCTTGGTATCTAATTAGGAAAAAGTGAGATTTTATTAAAATTTAAAAAATGAAAAATAACATTGAAAGTCAGAGAAAAGGCGAAGATGATAGAGGGAGGGAGGGATGAAGAGATAGAACACTTATTAAGTTTTTATGTGTGCAATATGCCAGTCACTGTGCTAAGTAGTGGAGTTATAAATATAAGCAATCAAGGTATTCTCTACCCTCAAGGAAGGTGGGGGAGGGGATGAATGGAGAATATTCATCAATATCTCATGGAGTTGGTTCTGAAGTTTTGTATAGACCTGGGTTTGATAAGATAAGACCACATTGGCCTATCAAAACTCAGGGTTGTTCTAGGATTCAAGTCCATTTTGTTGGGGGGGATAAGAAAGAAATATAAATATCTCCTCTTCCCACTCCCATTCCCAGAGTTCATGGCATGGAGATGACTGGACTGAAATGGCTAGTGAGCTAAAGAAGCTAAGGAGTAAAAAGGTAAAAAAGTGTAATGGGATAATCAAGAGAGTGGGTGGAATAAAAGATTTCATATGTTGGGGGAAAATAAGTCTCATCACTTCATCAGTAAATCAATACTACCATTAGGGTGATAATATATAGAAACGTCTCTCACATGGAAATAGAGGGTAGTCACCATTTAGAACTGGCAAAGAAGGATGAGAAATGTTTAACCAATTCCTCTAACTTTGCAAGTGGTGAGAGTGTCAATATAAAACAATGAGAGGAAGAACACAGAGGATGAAGTAGAAGTTGGTTATAGCTGAGTAGAAAGGTAGTGATAGATATAGTTTGAAACAATGAAGAGAGGAATAAGGGATAGAATTAACTCTATGCAACTCTCCTAGAAGTAGGGGATGGGTAGCAGTTGTATGCTTCAGAAAATCAACTTCATCAAGACTGGATTTGGTGGTGTCAGCATTAACTCCTGTTTTGGGGGAAAGAAGGAGTTGGAACTCTGGAAAGTTATAGCTTAAAGAGGGTTAAACATAAGTTTCGCCAGAGTACCAAAGGGGTCCATCATGCTCACACAAACTTTAAGGACTCCTTAGCTGGATAAATTGACAGCAGTGAGATTAATGCAATAGTAGTAGGAGACTTTAACATGATTTTATTGAAGAGATACATAGAACAATACATAAAAAGGAAAATATAGAGCTAATTGAATTACTGGGAAAACAACAACAACAACCAGATTTTGTTAACCTCTGTCAATATCAGAATGGAAAAGTAACGAATAAGCATATTTCTTATTCTTGTATTATTTCCTGCATCATGGCACTCAGGTTTTTGGAAACTATGCCTTTATAGTTGAACCATGATTTTTAAGGTTATATTTGTATAGCCTTTCTAAAAGTCACTCATTTTTTTCAGTCATTGTCTTTTGAATTTTTCTTACACTTTTCCTTCCACTTCTATATTTTTAAGTTCTAAACTTTACTTTTTTAAGGAAACTTTGTTATTTGGAAGATGTTCTATATGTTCTATGTTATGTATTATTTTGTTACTCATTTCTTTTTGGAGAGATCTGATTTCAAAGGTGATTTACGTCCTTATTTCTTCTTTCTACAAAAACTGTTACTAATTTAAATCATTATTTAATTTCTACCTGATAGTTCATGATGTCTGAGGAATCTACAGATTTTTTTTTCTTGCCTTCTTTTAAGTTAGGAGATTTTGTTGGCTTTTTTCGATGGCGTAATACTTATCAATTGTTCTATTTTGGGGGAATTCTTGCTCATTTTATTCCTCTTTCCTTAAAAATTTAATTGCTGTTTTCTACACTTTTCAAATGTTTTGCTTATATAGTCTTTCTTACAATTTTTTTTACCTTTTGGTCTCTTTCTCTCCCTGCCCCCGTTCCCTGTAATTTGTATCGGCTATCATTCTTGCTTCCATGCCTTCTAATTATGCCCTATCCTCTACTGCACAGATCCCCGAGCCTGGGTAGCCTCAGTCTTTCAAGTTGGGGATAGTTGGCATTTGACAGATTTGAAGACCAATGTAAAATCCATTGGGAAAGAAAAAACTGCCAGTAGATTTATAAATGCCTTTCTTTCCTTTTCAGCCAACTCTCCACTGCCAGATTGCCTTCCTCCCAAATAGTCATGCCCCATTTCTATTTCCTAGTGAACTTGATATTGAAAGGTAGAAATAAGATGTTGACAATAGTTTAAATGAGGCCCTCTTGAATGAGAAGGTACAGTGCAATTAAGTGAATGAATAGATAAATGAATGAATGAAAAAGTATATAATTAAAAAGTACCATGTGGTGAAGAGTGTGATAAGTGCTGGGAACAGAAAATCTAGAGACAATATATTTTCTCTATAGAAAAAACAGAAAAAAAGAAAATAGAGACAATCTCATTTCTCAATAATCTCACATTCCAAATGGTGGAGGGGTCTGATATAGGGTGGATGGAAGAGCCTGGTGGTCCTCGGAATGCACCTACAAGGTAGATTGTGAGGCTTAGAGTTCCCTAAAGTTTGTTGGCAGGTCAGATGGCACTTGAGGTTCAAGATGACAATGACAGAGGGCAAATTAATAAGCTACTTTCCTCTCTCAGATAAACACTTGGTGCCTCTCCTACCCCACCCCACTCCACCCCTGGAGGAATCCTAGAGTCAGTGCATTGAAAGAGTCCTTGCCCTGGCAGAAATGTTTGGAGCAACAGGATTCTTACGTTTCCTTCTTCCTGCTGAGCCTCTTGGATGGGATCTTGGACTATGAATTGGAACACAGTCAGAGAGAGAGGGCAATATATTGGTAAAAGAAAGAATACTGGATGTATAGTCTGAAAGCAGGGGTTTGAATTATACCCCTGACATTTACTATTTGTTTGATTTGAACAAGTTCCTTCCCCTTCTGGGGTGCTGGATTCCTCCCCTGCAAAATGAAAGTCTTAGACCAGATGATGAATGAATGAATATGCAAATAAATGGAAAAGCATTTATTAAGCACCTATTATGTGCCAAGGACAGAGAAATGCACTGGAAATCCAAATAGAAAACCTAAGACAGTCTCAGGCATCAGATAGGGAATGTAGTTTAAAATACCCCAAATATTTAAAAAATGTAGAGTGGACAGGGCTCCAGAACTGAAGAGATTATGAATAGAAAGGAAAGAATATATAAGTATTGATGAGGCAGTTGTCAAGAAAGTGTAAAGAAAGGGACTGAAGAAGAAGAGAAGTGAAGCAAAGCATTCTGGGAGACGCAGTCTTCAGTCACTTTGGGGTATACCTGTATGGGGAAGTGACTTCAGTGTGAATGTTCCACCAGGACATTTTCTCTGCTGTGGGTATTGAGGGAGTTAGTAAAAGTCTTTGTTTAATTTTTGATTAATCCTTTTTTTCAATTAACAATTTCTTTTATCCCTCCTCATTTCAACTGAAAAAAAGAGAAAGAGAAACAAAATCCTTTAACAAATGTACATAGTCAAGCAAAACGAATTTGTACACTAATCATGTGCAAAAATGCATGTGTCATTTTGCCTGTCTAATCTCTGTTGGGACGTGGGTAGTTTGCTTCATTTTTTGTCTTCAGGAGTAAAGGTTTGTCATTGTGTTGATCAGCACTCTTAAGTCTTTCATAATTGTCTGTCTTAGAAGGATATTTAAGAATATTCCTAAGGTTGCTGCCAGATCATACTCTGTGATTTTATGATCTTGAAATCAAACATCCTAAGGTCCTTGTAATTCTGCAGTGAACAAATTCATTGTTGCTTTCGTGGTACCATGTGAATTAGAATAGAGGAGACAATGAAGCTAGTAACTCTATGGTTTATGTAACACAACCGTAATCAAGTTTATTTTTCACATATCTTTACCTTTAGTTTTCAAGACATCCTAATTCTTTTTGTTAATTAATGACAGACTGTAGGGGGATTATGACAGATTAATATGCAACAGCTGGTGCAGCAAATACAATCTGTTTGGGGCAGAGGTAAGTAGTGTTTATTTCATTTATAGTGTGTAAGTTGCATCAGTGAAATGTACCCTTTCAGCAAGATGCAAGGCTTGTGTTAGCTGTTCTGAAGGCAGAGTGAAAGTGGCAGCTAAGATATAGATGGGGAGAAGGCAACCTGGACAAGAAAGAGATGTCTATGAAGGGCATATGGCAATTTTGTGATCCTTGGACTCACCCAAACAAAGGTAGATGTACACACACACACACACACACACGGTGGGACAGTTTCATGGGGCAGGGAAGCCTAATGAAGGTAAATAAGCCCAGGGGTAATTTCAACTAATATAAGTAATTAAAAATTTCTTTCATGATCTCAGTTTGCTTACAAAAACCATCACGGATCACTGAATGTTAACTCTTTTTTAACATTTTACTTAATTTATTTAATATATTTAGTTTTCAGCATTGATTTTCTCAAGAGTTTGAATTACAAAATTTCTCTCCATATCTACCCTCCTGCCAACTCCAATATGGTGTATATTCTGGTTAACCCATTCCCCAGTCAGCCCTCCCTTCTGTCACTCCACTCCCCTCCCATCTCCCTTTCCCTTCTTCTCTTGTAGGGCAAGATAAATTTCTATACCTCATTGCCTGTGTATCTTACTTCCTAGTTGCATGCAAAAACTTTTTTTTTTGTTTTTGAACATCTATTTTTAAAATTTTGAGTTGCAAATTCTTTCCCCTCTTCTCTCCCCACCCACCCTCCCTAAGAAGGCAAGCAATTCAACATAGGCCACATGCATATCATTATGTAAAACCCTTCCACAGTACTCATGTTGTGAAAGATTAACTATGTTTTGCTCCTTCCTAACCTATCCCCCTTCATTGAATTTTCTCCCTTAACCCTGTTCCTTTTTGAAAGTGTTTGTTTTTGATTAACTCCTCCCACTGTCTGCCCTCCCTTCTATCGTCCCCCCTTTTGAATCTTCTTCCTCCTTCTTTGCTGTGGGTAAGGTACCCAATTGAGTGTGTATGTTATTCCCTCTTCAGGTCAACTCCGATGAGAGCAAGATTTACTCATTCTTTCTCACCTACCCCCTCTTCCCCTCCTACAGAACCACTTTTTCTTGCCACTTTTATGTGAGATAATTTACCCCATTCTATCTCTTCCTTTCTCCCTCTCTCAATATATTCCTCTCTTATCCCTCTTTTTGATTTTATTTCTTTAGATAGAATCTTTAGATTTCTTTAGATGATATCTAAAGAGGGCACCCTGTGCCCTCTGTCTATATGTATAATATATATATATATATATAACTACACATATACATACATAGACAAACACATATGCATATATATATATATATACACGCATACATACACACATATATATGCATATTCCTTTTGGCTACTATGATACTGAGGTCTCATGAATCATACACATCATCTTTCCATGTAGGAATACAAACAAAACAGTTCAACTTTAGTAAGTCCCTTACGATTTCTCTTTCTTGTTTACCTTTCCATGCTTCTCTTGATTCTTGTGTTTGAAAGTCAAATTTTCTATTCAGCTCTGGCCTTTTCACTGAGAAAGCTTGAAAGTCCTCTATTTTGTTGAAAATCCATATTTTGCCTTGGAGCATGATACTCGGTTTTGCTGGGTAGGTGATTCTTAGTTTTAATCCTAGCTCCATTGTCCTCTGGAATATTGTATTCCAAGCCCTTTGATCCCTTAATGTGGAAGCTGCTAGATCCTGTGTTATCTTGATTGTGTTTCCACAATACTCAAATTGTTTCTTTCTGGCTGCTTGCAGTATTTTCTCCTTGACCTGGGAGATCTGGAATATGGCAACAATGTTCCTAGGAGTTTTCTTTTTGGGATCTATTTGAGGAGGCAATCAGTGGATTCTTTCAATTTCTATTTTCCCTTCTGGCTCTAGGATATCAGGGTAGTTCTCCCTGATAATTTCTTGGAAGATGACATCTAGGCTCTTTTTTTGATCATGACTTTCAGGTAGTCCAATAATTTTTAAATTATCTCTCCTGGATCTACTTTCCAGGTCAATGGTTTTTCCAAGGAGAAATTTCACATTGTCTTCCACTTTTTCATTCCTTTGGTTCTGTTTCATAATATCTTGATTTCTCATAAAGTCACTAGCTTCCACTTGCTCTAATCTAATTTTTAAGATAGTATTTTCTTCAGTGGTCTTTTGGACCTCCTTTTGCATTTGGGGAATTCTGCCTTTCAAGGCATTCTTCTCCTCATTGGCTTTTTGGAGCTCTTTTGCCATTTGAGTTAGTCTATTTTTTAACGTGTTGTTTTCTTCAATATTCTTTTCAGTATTTTTTTTTGCATCTTCTTTAGCAGGTCATCGACTTGTTTTTCATGGTTTTCTGGCATCATTCTCATTTCTCTTTGCAATTTTTCCTCTACTTCTTTAACTTGCTTTTCCAAATCCTTTTTGAGCTCTTCCATGGCCTGAGACCAGTTCATGTTTTTCTTGGAGGCTTTTGATGTAGGCTCTTTGATTTTGTTGACTTCTTCTGGCTGTATGTTTTGGTCTTCCTTTGGTCACCAAAGAAAGATTGCAAAGTCTGAGACTGAATATGAGTGTGTTTTTGCTGCCTGGCCATGTTCCCAGCCAACTTACATGACCCTTGAGTTTTTCAGCAGGGTATGAATGCTTGTAGAGTAAAGAGTACTTTGTTCCAAGGTTGGGGGGATGCGCCATTGATTTCAGAGCTATTTCTATACAGCCAGCTCTGCCACACCAGCACTCCTCCTTCCCCAAGAACTGCCAACCTGGACCTGACACAAATCTTAAGCAGGCTCTGCACTCCTGCTCTGATCCGCCACTTAATTCCTCCCACCAGGTAGGCCTGGGGCTGGAAGCAACTGCAGCTGTAGTTCCGTAGCTGCACCACCCCTGCTGCCCCAGGGGTGGTGGCTGAACTGCGAACTCTTTTCACTCTGTGCCCCGCAGCTTTTCCCACTAACCTTCTCTGTTGTCTTTGGTGTTTGTCAGTTAAGAAATCTGGTAACTGCCACAGCTCACTGATTCAGGGTGCTAAGGCTTGTTCCGCCTGGCTCCTGGTCTGGTTGGTCCTGCCACCACCCATGCTGGGCTCCACTCCTCTCCGCTCCATGCATGATAGACCTCATCCAGCAACAATCCAGGCTGTCATGGGCTGGAGCCCTGCTTCCCTCTCCTATATTGTTGGTTCTGCAGTTCTGGAATTTGTTCAGAGCCATTTTTATAGGTTTTTGGAGGGACGTGGTGGGGAGCTCAGGCAACCGGCCACCGTCTTGGCTCTGCCTCCTCCACTGAATGTTAATTCTATGAGGTATCTTAAAGTTTATTTGGTGTGACCCTTTCATTTTACAAACGAGAGAGAGAGGGAGAGAGGAAGAGACAAAGAGACAGACAGATAGAGTACAGAGGAACAGAGAAGAAGGGGAAGGAACAGGAGATATAGGAGTGCAGGATAAAATTAAGTATGAAACTCAGGTCTTCTACTCCTAATCTAATATTCTTTTCAAAATACTAGGTTGCATCTCAAGGATGAAGTTATTGTTAAAGACTATAATTTTAAAAACCAAATATAAAGTATCACATACTGTATACATAAGGAGACTCTGAACTCACTCTCTCAAAAAAAGACTGGCTACATTCCCACATCAAGGTTTATAGGACTAACTGTGAGGAGCTCTGTGTGATTTTCTCTAAGGCCATTGTTACAAGTTGTCATTCTAGCATTTTTGTCCAATATCTACCTGTGATTAATTCTCCTGTTTCTTTTAAGAAATTAATATCAATTAGCTTTGACAAAGTGATGTTTTCTGCAAAGATATACCAAGAACAGTAGTATAAACACTTCCTATCAGTATTTGTGGGCACACTCTTCCTTAAAATGCCTTGTTCTTTGAGAAGAGTGGGATCAAACTTAAATAATTTACCACCTGGCATATACTACAGTAAGTTCACTTACATATGCAGTGTGGGTACCAGATGAGACCATATCAATCCCTCTTTCAGATCCCAGCTACAAAATGGAGCATAGGATCTGGTTCCCACACTTTGGTGACTCATTATTCTGATATTTTTAAGCTCATAAATTTATAGTTATCACCAAAACGTTTTCATCTATAATCAAAAAAGAAAAGCTGTTGTTATTTAGTCAGTTTTGTTGTGTCTAATTCTTCATGACCCTATTTTGGGGTTTTCTTGGGAAAGACACTGGAATTGCCATTTCCTTCTCCAGCTCATTTTACAGATGAGGAACTGAGACAACTGAGATTAAGTGACTTGAACAGGGTCACACAGCTAGTAAGTATCTGAGGCTGGATTTGAACTCAGAAGGATGAGTCTTCCTGACTTCAGGCATGATACTGTGCACTGCACTACTTAGTTGCCCAAAAGAAATGCTGCCAGAAGCAAAATAACACAGGCTGTTTTCTCAGACTATATATCAGTTCAATGGAGAGATCATGAGTCTCATTCCCATTCAGAGGTTTATAACATTTTTTTTTTCACCAGAACAGCAGCCAGTAGCAAAGAGTAATTATTTTGCAAGGACAAAGAAACTTTATTTGGTTGGGTAGCTACTTTTAAATGAACCCACGTCTGACTCCACAGCCCATCAACAATCCATCTCTTCACTATAAAGTTAGCAGACCAGAGGCAGTTATAGAACATACATGCTTCAAATCAAGAAACAAGACCTTTCTTTTACATTTCATCATGTCCTTTCTGGGAGTAGGTTTTTTAGTCTCTTCTGCATGGCGATTACATTAGCCAAACCTGCAGTGTATGCTCATCAGGACCCCATTGCATGCAATATTCCAGAAATAAGATTTATTAAACCAATTGCCTAGCAACTTAAGAGGAATTAAATGTAAACCAAGGACAGAAAGGAAGCAGTGTGATACAGTGGAAAGAATACTAGATTTGGAGTAAGAGATTCTAAATGGCTCTGCTGTTTATTAACTCTGTGATCTTGGGCTATCACTAAACTATAAAATGAAAGGATTGGATTAAGTGGCCTCTCTGGATTCCTTTTCAGATCCAATTTTAATATCTCTAATCCAGAAGACAGAACTCAGAGAAATGAGTGAAAATTTCAGTTATTTTCTCATTAGAGAAATTCCACAATGGAATGAACTTTTTCAACAAAAGGAGAGAATTCAGACCAACATTTACTTAGAATTGGAATTGATGTTATGAGCCACTGATAGGATGGATTTTGGAGATTAGGAAATTGAGGTGAAGACAAGTTAAGTGACTTATCCAATATCACCCAGCTAATGTCTGAGATGAGATTAGAACCTAGTTCTCTAAACCTCGCCTCATCTAGCTGCCTTTCTACTGTGAGGTTCTCTTTCAGAAGCAGTACTGTTTTGTAGAAAATAAAATCTGCTTTGGGTTAAGGTTGACCTTGTAGTCTCTGAAATAGCTTCAATTTTAGGATTTTATAGCATGTTCTCATGACTCATATCTCTTCTTTCTATGATCTGAGTCTTAGAAGAGTTTCATCTAAGCAGAGGCATATATATGAGTACACTTCCATGTGTTTTATTATTAATTCAGATTGTTGATGATAGGGGTCACTAGACCTATTGTTTGATGAGAAGAAAGTAGTGGAGGAGGGGATGGAAGGAGGCCGTGGTTGAAGTTCAGGCAAAGAAGCAAGATTCATTGCCAATTTTCTGTATACCAAGGTTTGGTCTCTACAGGTTTGAAACATCCATTAGTAATCCATTATATATTAATTCAATTATGCAATTTTATAAAATAATAAAACAAAAGTGACTATTATGTTCAAAACAATAGACTAAGCCCTGTGAGGAAAATACAATTTTTATAAAGTATAGTCTCAATTTTCATTAAGGTTATAGTTTGATAGGTGAATAGCATGCACAATAAAATATGATCAATAATTCAGAGATGATGTGCTTGAAGTGCACTGCAACAGTGGGTGATGGGGTATGCTGAACAGGGAAAAGTAATGACTGACTAGGGCTTCTTAAAGACCATAAGGACAATGTAGCAGCTAAGGTGTCCAGAAAATAACCATGAAGGAAAAGGCCTCCCTAATCATACAAGACTGATTGTGGAAGAAAGTCATTTTCATGGACAATGGGAAAATACCTTTACTCTGTAGGGAAGGTACCTTAGAAACTTCACCACTAATTAGAAGACCACAGTATGATTATATAAGATCAAAGAAGGAGAATGTAGGAAGAGCTCTGTTCAAGTCCACAGGAAGGTATGGCTATTCACAAATACTCTGTCAGTGAAAAACAAAACCCCAATTTTTCCCCAAATTGTTCCTACTGTAAACTTCAAGTTTCCAATTTATTTTTGATTATACCAACATGTTTTCCAGAAGGCAGACTGATTCCCTCCTTCCTTCCTTCCTTCCTTTCTTCCTTCCTTCCTTCCTTCCTTCCTTCCTTCCTTCCTTCCTTCCTTCTTTCCTCCTTCCTCTTTCCCTCCCTCCCTCTCTCTCTTCCTTCTTTCTTTCCTTCTCTTCCTTTTTCCTCCCAATCTTCTTTCAATCTATTCTTTTTTATCTTTTCTTCTCTTTCTTTTTTAAAATTAACAATATGCCTTCCAATTTTCTCCAGTCTCAGAAGTTGTATGGCCACCTGCAATAAACACAATCCTACTATTAACTATCATCTTCCTTCTGGGAATTTAACAAACATTATTACATTAATTTACTTTTCATTCAATTATCAAATTGCTTGAAACAAAAGTTAATAAAAGTTATTGTTTCTTAGACAATTAGAACTCCCTCCTCCACTAAACATAGTATTCTTGGCTTATACTGAACTATTTGTCTCCCTTTACCTTTTTAACCTCTAGTGAAAGTTTGAAACCTATAATTACAACTCCAACACAAAGAAAAGAACATTCAGATTAATTCTACCTGTGCTGAACCCAAATTACACCCTCTTTAGTTACCATTGTTGCTTAGCTACGATTCCACTTTTTCAAGAAACTCCTTTTAAGACCAAGATCACTTGCCTACATATACCTACCCTCTTAGGAGGAAATCTGTTTGTGCCCATAATCCCTTATAATACCCCCTGGCTACAATTCCTTTCTGAAGTTTAAATGAGCCTTTATCTCACCAACCAATCTCCCATTCCTCCAATTTCTAAAATCGTGGTGGTTGGTTTCAGAGGAAGCCTTGAAACTTGCCAAGTCTTTCTTTGCCAAATCTTCATCTTCCTCTGCCCATTGCTTTTCCTGGCAACTTTGCCCCTCCTGGGAGTATGCCTTTGTTAAACATCTCAAAAGGAGCTTTGCAACGTTATTTTTAATTGATTAGACAGCTAGTTGGTGCAGTGGGTAAGAGGGCTGGATTTGAATGCAGCAAAACCTAAATTCAAATCCTACTTCATATATTTGCTAGTTGTGGGACTTGGTGGAAGTGACTAAACTGCTATCTGCCTTGGTTTCCCCATATTTAAAATGGAGATAATAATAGCATCTACTTCACAGGGTTATTGTGAGGATAAAATGAGATAATACAGCAATAGTACTTTACAAACATTAAAAGCCTATTGTGGGGTCCCAACAGGTAAAAATCAAAATACACAGTAAGAAGTGTAAACCATTAACTTAAACCCTGCAATAGGTGCAAGCCCAGACATGGTGTCTCGTTAAAAATCATAATTCAAACACTTATTCATAACTTAGATACTGTGACCAGTACATGACTGGTACTCAACCCTGAGTGCCTGGGTATTTACCCAACAAGACTGTGTAGACTCCTGGATATCTGGGCCCAAGGTTCAATCCCAGGTATAAACTAAAATGTTAGGCAAAACATTAACTAAGTACAAAAAACTAAAATATTCACCAATCTACAGTGAAGCACCCTATTGTTCCTCTTCCCCTTGTCTGATTTTTATCATTACCATGGAAATTTTGGGAAAGAATTGCAGGGATCCAACTTATAGTCTGGCTGCTGCCCCAGACTGAGTATCTATCAATCTCTTGGCAGGGATCCATCATACTGACCCAATGTAAGTATCCAACTGATAAAACATCTACCTACAATCAATCTGGAGATCCTTGGTATCTTCCTTTGGTATCTAACTTGCCCTGCTGTTTGAGCAGAAGGTGCAGGGCTCCTCAGCCAGGGAAATTCTGGACCTTAGGCCTATATAAATATTAGGTTTTAAAATTATTTTTAAATGAGAAAATTTAGGTAAAACCAATATTTATATGGTCCCTCTAAAAAGAAGTCATGCTTAGTCAAAGGGAAGATGATAAACTTCTGGGAGAGATAGTATGTTAAGAGACAGAAGTATCATTCTTAAAGTTATCTACAGGCTGTAAATGAGCCAAATCTAAGAAGATGGATTTTCATAAAATTATAAGTAAAATTTTAACTTCGACTCTCAAAATCATGTGCTTTAGGACAGATTGAAGGAACTGTTTCTGGCCAACAATTTATATAAAAAATTAAAAAAAATCTGGAGGCATTAGCTGACGGAAAGCTGAAGATAAGTCAATGATGTCACATGGAAGCCAAAAAGGCAAATATAATACTAGGCTGCATTTAAAAAGGCATCATGCCCAGACAAAGGAGGGTAATGATTTCACTGACATTTGTGCTGGCTGGGCCACATTTGTATTATCGTGTTTGGTTTGGGATGACTCACGATTGGCGTATATCCAAGGGAAAGTGCAATCATGCATTTAGTTACCTAGGCTATCACAAGTTCAATGTGCTCTTTGGCTCCTCAGTCTCCCTTACTCTGATTCTATATAATAGCTTACTAAATCTTGTCAGTTTTAAAACAAAATCTATCCCCTCTATCAATTCACACAGCTGCCACCTTGGCTAAGGTTCTAATTTTCTCTGGCTTGGGCTTTTACGATAACTTTCGAATTGACCTCTCTGCCTATGTATAGTTATATATAAAAAGAGGGAAGACAGAGGAAGAGAACAAGCATTTATACAGTACCTACTATGTGACAGGCGGAGTGTGAAGTGTGTTCAGGAAGAATAGTACTTCTAGTGTGAGGGTTGCTGCACCATTTTCGGGGCTGCTTTCCACCTTTAGTGTTCCCATGATTCACTGAAGTCTCACCTGTGGTTCCAAGAAGTTGTAGTATGTGAAGTGGCCACACCACAGTAAAAATTTAGGTGGAAGGGCTAAACCTGGTTGAAGGTCACTGAGCATTCTCAAATCCATTGGTGAGTTAGGCAGATGTCTACCCCAAGCATATGAAGACTTCCTCCAGTGGAACAATTTGCTCCAGAGAACAAGTTTTCCCACGATCATGAAGGCACTTGAAGCAGGTGCTGTGGAGTGCTTAGAGCTTTTTTAGACATCGATGATGCCAAGGTCATCCACTGCTTCCTGAGCCATCACTAATCAACTGGACTTTGCCTTGCCACTGGACTCCTATGACCCTGGAAGAGACAGTGAGGGCAACAACTTAGAGCAACTTTGACTCAGTTAAATCAAATTTATGTGCAACTCAGAAGACATTACCCATACCATTTTTCCATTTTTAAACATCTCCAAGTCCTAGGCAACAGGCAAGTGACAAAGCAGCGGGATCAGGGAAGTACAGGGATACACTGGGAGCTGTAGTCATGACCCTTTACACAGATGGCCCAAGACACAGGATCATCTTCTGACTAGACTAAAGTAGCAGTGGGATTTGGCAGCTCCCATGGTGTCTTAGAAGCCACATAAATGTAAATATAAGCATATGTGTGTTTTCAATATTCACTTCCATAAGATTTTAAGTTCCAAATTTTCTCTCCATCTCTCCCACCCCAACTCAAAGACAGCATATAATTTGATATAGGCCATACATATATATTCATACTGAACCTATTTTTTGCATTAGTGATGTTGTGAAGAAGAATTAGAAACAATGGGAGAAACCATGAGGAAGAAGAAACAAACAGAAAAAAAAGAGAGCAAATAATATGCTTCAATTTGCATTCAGACACCATAGTTCTTTTTTTGGATGTGGACAGCATTTTCCAGCATGAGTCTTTTAGAGTTGTCTTGGATCCTTGCATTGCTAAGAAGAGATAAGTCTATCAAAGTTAATCATCATTGCACATTGTGGCTATTACTGTGTGCAGGGTTCTCCCGGTTCTGCTCACTCCACTAAGCATAAGGCTCATTAAGTCTTTCCAGGTTTTTCTGAAGTCTGTCTTCTCATCATTTCATATAGCGCAATAGTATTCCATTACATTCACATAACACAGTTTGTTCAGCCATTCCCCGACTGATGGGTATCCCCTCAATTTCTTATTATTTGACACCACAAAAAGAGCTGCTATAAGCATTTTTGTCCATGTGGGTCATTTCGCCATTTCTGTGATCTCTTTGGGATACAGCCCTAGAAGTGGTATTGCTAGGTCAAATGGTATGCACATTTTTATAGCCCTCTGGGCATAGGTCCAAATTGCTCCTCAGAATGGTTGCATCAGTTTGTAACTCCACCAACAATGCATTAATTAGTTAATTTCTTCTCTAAGAATTTGCATGCTATACCACTTGGTACATATATATTTAGTAATGATATCAATTCATTATCTATGATGCCTTTTAGCAGGATGTAGTTTCCTTCCTTATCTCTTTTAATTAGATATATTTTTTGCTTTTGTTTTGTCTGAGATTACTACCTGCTTTTATTTTTTTACTTCAGTTGAAATATAATATATTCTACTCCAGCCATTTACCTTTACCCTGTGTGTATCGTTCTTTTTGTTAATATGTTTCTTATAAAGAACATCTTGTAGAGGGGGGTGGAGCCAAGATGGTAGCTGGAAAGCAGGGACTTGCATGACCTCCCCCCAGGTTACTCCAAAAACCTATAAAAATGGCTCTGAACAAATTCTAGAGCTACAGAACCCACAGAATAGCAGAGGGAAGCAGGGCTCCAGCCCAGGACAGCCTGGATGGTCACAGGGTAAGATCTATCACGTGGGGTGGGGGAGCAGAGCAAAGAACTGCACAGTAGTGCAGGCTGAGAGGACCAACCAGACCCAGGAGCTGGGTGGAACAGGGCCTATTGCATTGAATCAGAGAGCTGTGGCAGTTACCAGACTTTTCAACCCACTAACACCAAAGAAAAGAGAGAAGGTTAGTGGGAAAAGCTTCGGGGGCGGGGGTGAGGGGGGCAGGGGAGGGAAGTGAAAGGAGTTCCAGGTTCATCCACCACCCCTGCGACAGCAGAGGAGGTGCAGCTACAGAACTACAGCTGCAGTTGCTTCCGGCCCCAGGCCTACCTGGAGTGCATAGCCTGCTTAAAATCTGAGTCCTTTTCAGGTTGGTGAGTCCCGGGGGAGAAGGAGCGCTGGTGTGGCAGAGCTGGCTGTATAGAAATAGCTCTGAAAAGAACAGTGCAACCCCTCAAGCTTGGGACACAGTACTCTCTACTCTATAAGCAGTCATATCCTGCTGAAAAACTGAAGGGTCAAGTGGTTGACTGGGAACATGGCCAAGCAGGGAAAATGCTCTCAGATTCAGACTCAGACTTAGAATCTTTTTTGGTGACAAATAAGAACAAGTCAATGACTGGCTAAAGGAGACCCAAAAAGTACTGAAGAAAATAATATCTTAAAAAATAGACTAACTCAAATGGCAAAAGAACTCTGAAAAGCCAATGAGGAGAAGAATGCCTTCAAAGGCAGAATTCCCCAAATGCAAAAGGAGGTCCAAAAGACCACTGAAGAAAATACTACCTTAAAAGTTAGATTGGAGCAAGTGGAAGCTAGTGACTTTATGAGAAATCAAGATATTATAAAACAGAACCAAAGGAATGAAAAAATGGAAGACAATGTGAAATATCTCATTGGAAAAAAAAAACACTGACCTGGAAAATAGATCCAGGAGAGATAATTTAAAAATTATTGGGCTAACTGAAAGCCATGATCAAAAAAAGACTCTAGATATCATCTTTCAAGAAATCATCAAGGAGAACTGCCCTGATATTCTAGAGCCAGAGGGTAAAATAGAAATGGAAAGAATCCACTGATTGCCTCCTCAAAAAGATCCCAAAAAGAAAACTCCTAGGAATATTATCTCCAAATTCCAGAGCTTCCAGATCAAGGAGAAAATACTGCAAGCAGCCAGAAAGAAACAATTTGAGTACTGTGGAAATACAATCAGAAAAATACAAGATCTAACAGCTTCTACATTAAGGGATTAAAGGGCTTGGAATATGATATTCCAGTGGTCAATGGAGCTAGGATTAAAACCAAGAATCACCTACCCAGCAAAACTGAGTATCATGCTCCAAGGCAAAATATGGGTTTTCAATAAAATAGAGGACTTTCAAGGTTTCTCAATGAAAAGACCAGAGATGAATAGAAAATTTGACTTTCAAACACAAGAATCAAGAGAAGCATGAAAAGGTAATCAAGAAAGAGAAATCATAAGGGACTTACTAACGTTGAACTGTTTTGTTTACATTCCTACATGGAAAAATGGTGTGTGTGATTCATGAGACCTCAGTATTAGGGTAGCTGAAGGGACTATACGTATATATGTATGCATGTGTGTGTGTGTGTGTGTGTGTGTGTGTATACACACACACACAGAGGGCACAGGGTGAGTTGAATATGAAGGGATGATATCTAAAAAAATAAAATCAAATTAAGGGATGAGAGAGGAATACATTGAGAAGGAGAAAGGGAGAAACAGAATGGGGTAAATTATCTCAAATAAAAGTGGCAAGAAATAGCAGTTCTGTTGGCAGGGAAGAGGGGGCAGGTGAGGGGGAATGAATCTTGCTCTCATCGAATTTCACCTGAGGAGGGAATAACATACACACTCAATTGGGTATCTTACCCCACAGGAAAGCAGGAGGAAGGAGATAAAAATGGGGGCACGATAGAAGGGAGGGCAGATGGGGAGCAGGTAATCAAAAGCAACACTTTTGAAAAGGGACAGGGTCAAGGGAGAAAATTGGATAAAGGGGGATAGGATAGGAAGGAGCCAAATGTAGTTAGTCTTTCACATAAGTATTGTGGAAGGGTTTTGCATAATGATACACATGTGGCCTATGTTGAATTGCTTGCCTTCTTAGTGAGGGTGGGTGAGGAGGGAAGAGGGGAGAGAATTTGGAACTCAAAGTTTTAAAAACAGATTTTCAAAAAAAAGTTTTTGCACACAACCTAGGAAATAAGATATACAGGCAATGGGGCATAGAAATCTATCTTGCTCTACAAGAAAGTAAGGGAAAAGGGGATGGGGGAGTGGGGTGACAGAAGGGAGGTTTCAGTGGGGAAGGGGGCAATCAGAATATATGCCATCTTGGAGTGGGGAATAGGGTAGAAATGGGAAGAAAATGTGTAATTCAAACTCTTGTGAAAATTAATGCTGAAAACTAAAAACCATAAATAAATAATGATTTAAAAAAAACATATTGTAGGATTATGTTTTTTCAATCCATTTTTCTATCCACTTCAATTTTCCAGGAAAGTTCATCCCATTCACATTCACCATTGTGTTTATAGATATTGTACTTTCTGCATCTTTTTCTCCTGCCTGTTCACCCCCCTCCCATTTATGTTTTTCTTTCTCCTTTCTCCCTTTCCTTCCTCACTAGAATTTTGCTTTTGATCACTGCTTCCCTCAGTATGCCCTCCCTTCTATCAGCCTCCTCCCTTTTCTTTCCCCTTTCCCCTCTTACTGCATATTGGGCAAGTTAGATTTCTATAACTGAGTATGTTATTGTCTCTTTGAGCCAAATCTGATGAGAGTAAGGTTCAAAAAATGCTCATCTCCCTCCCTTCTTTCCGTCTACAGTAATCTGTCTTTGTGTCTCTTCATGTGATAAAATTTGCTCTTTTCTGCCTCCTTTCCTCTTCTCCCATTACAATCTCTTTCATTTTTTTTTCACATTAAAGTCAACTTATACCCAGCCCTCTGTCTATGTATATCCCTCGTAAATGTCGAAATAAAGGTACAGTGTTCAGGAGTCACAAGCATTATTTTGCCATGTAGGGATGTAAACAGTTTGCCCTTATTAATAAAATGTTATTGTTGTCGTTTTCCTCCCTATTTACTTTTTTGTTTCTCCCTTGAGTCTTATATTTGAAAATCATATTTTTCATTGAATTCTAGTCTTTCTATCAGGAAGGTCTGGAAGTCCCTTATTTCATTGAATATCCATCTTGTCCCCACAAAGATTATGTCCAATTTTGTTGGGTAGTTGATCTTTGGTTGTAATCCAAGCTCCTTTGCCTTACAGAATATCATATTCTGAGCCCAAAGATCTTTTAATTTAGAAACTGTGAGGTCCTGCATGATCCTGACTGTGTTTCCATAATATTCTAATTGTTTCTTTCTGGCTCCTTGCAGTATTTTCTCCTTGACTTCACAATTCTAGATTTTGGCTATAATGTTCCTTGGCATTTACAACTTTGGATATCTTTCAGGAGGTAATTGGTGGATTCTTTTGATGGCTATTTTACCCTCTGTTTCTTAGACCTCAGGGCAACTTTCCTTAATGATTTCTTGAAAGATGCTGTTCAGAATTTTTTATTATGGCTTTCAGGGAGACCAATGATTCTTAAATTATCTCTCCTGGATCTATTTTCCAGGTCAATTGTTTCTTTCCAATGAGGTAAGTTATGTTTTCTTCTATTTTTTTCATTCTTTAGATTTTGTTTGACTGATTGTTGATGTCTCATAGAGTCATTAGCTTGCATTTGCCCAATTCTAATTTTTAATGAATTGTTTTCTTCAGTTACCTTTCAAAACTCCTTTTCCATTTGGCCATTTCTACTTTTTAGGGAGTTGTTTTCTTCAATGTACTTTTTTCCCATTTTGTCAATTGTATTTTTAAAGGAATTGTTCAATGTTTCTTCTACCTCTTTTATTTGATTTTTAAAATCTTTTTTAAGCTCTACCAATGAAGATTTTTGGGTTTAAGACCAGTTCATATTCCCTTTTAATTTTTTGGATGTGGGTATATTGACAATGTTGTACTCTTCTGAATTTGTGGTTACTGGTTTTATGTGCTAGGACCTCAGGTGCTTGAAACTAGAGGCTGGTAGCTTACCTGATGCTGAGCTGGAGCTAGTGGTGGTAGCTGGTGTGTGACTGGTGTTGGTGCTTGCTTGCTCCACCCCCCTGGGGCTCAGGATCTACCTCTGGTTTGCTGAGGTGGGGCTTGCCACTGGCTTATTGGGACACCTACCATCTGGTATTGGTTTCCTTCAGTCACGGAAAGAGGGACCTTTCCCTTAATTTCCTGAGCTTCCCAAACTAAAAGACTGCTGTACTTCATCTTTATGCTGGCTCCACTATTTCAGGATTTTTCCTTGGGGCAATGTTCTTTGGTATTTTCAAGGTCAATAAGAGAGGGTGAGAGGGACTTACTGCTTACTTTGCCATCTTGGATGCTGGAAGTTGAAATAGGTGACTTTCGCAATTCCAACTGTGGGCTGATAGGTCTAGGATCAGATGCTACCACTGCTGCTGCTAATACAGTCACTCCCAAGACCTGATCATAGTTTTCTGGGCTGAGGCTGGATGGCATGTCCTGTGCAAGTCTGTGCTTCTCTCTCACCTAGTTTCAACAGAACATCCTCTTTTAAGGATGACATTTTTCACCTCTTGGTGAGAGGAAGTAACTAGAAAAAGTGCCCTAAAAATTGTCTGCATTACCCATCCCTGGTCTGCCTAATATGGCAGGTGAACATTTCACTCTGTGGTTCACAAACATACACATACTCATTCACACACATACACACACACACACACAAATCATATATAAATGTTTACAATGACTATTCCACTCACCATCAGTTCATGGAATATGGGCACAATCATGGACAAAATGAAAACCTACAGACCTGAATGACAACAGTTCCTGTTTCAAGAGAACTCAGCATATATCACATCCAAAGAACAGCCCTGAGTGAAACAAGGCTGGCAAATGAAGGCCAGTTTAGTGAAGTCAGAGTTGGATACATGTTTCTCTGGAGTGGCCACAGTGAAGCTGTGAAGCACGGAAGCTGGCATAAGTATTGCAATCAAACTAATCCAGTCAACAGCTTGTATGTCTCCTAAAAGGAATGAATGGCAGTGCATTTCCACTTGCAGGAAAGCACCACCCCACCATTATCAGTGCCTATGTTCCCACCATGATGAATCCGGATGAGGTCAAAGAAAAATTTTATGAAGACCTGGAGATTTTCATTATTGATGTGCTGAAAGAAAACAAGCCTATAATCTTGGGTGACTTTAATGCAGGAATAGGCAGAGACTACCAGTCATGAGAAGGAGTTCAAAGGAATGGAGTCAAAACCAGTAACAGTCACTTATTACTGAAAAGTTGTGAATCTCATGACCTTGTCACCAACACTGTCTTTGTTTACCTAAACACAACAAAACTTTGTCAATGCACCCTTGTAGCAAACATTGTCATTTAATAGACTATGTCATTGTAAGGAGAAGAGACAGACAGGATGTGAGAGTGATGAAGTCAATGTGTGGGGCAGAGTACTAGACTGGTTATAGACTTATCATTTTCAAGATAAATATTTGCATTCAACAAAATGATGGTCTCAAGGCAAAACAGGTACCAGAAGAATTTATGTCAACAGATTAGAATGCTTCCCCTGGTGGGAATAATTTGTCGCATACTTGGAAGAAAAACTGAGCCAACACATGGTTGGCAATAGTGGAGCAGAGAAGGAGTGGGCAGCTTTCATAGATGTAGTATGTAGCACTGCAATTACTCATCTGAGCCAGAACACTCACAAACATTAAGACTGATTTGACAAAAATGATGAGGATATTCAGAAGCTGCTAAACAAAAAACGAAAACTCCACAGGGTCTACGAGCAGGATATTTCATCTATCTCTAAGAAAGCAGCATTTAATTCCATTAAAAGTAAAGTTCAAGTGAAGCTTAGAGAGATGCATGATTGTTGGCTCAGTAAGAAGGCAGATGAAATTCAGTTTTATATCTATAATAACAATCTAAACAGTTTTATGATGTCCTGAAGGCTAATTATGGGCCAAAGAACTATGGTGTAGTGTCAATAGAGCCACATTGATAGTAATAAGGACATGATCCTGGAGAGATGAAGCAGTCACTTCCATGACATTCTCAACAAATTGTCATCAATCAATGCTGAAGCCATTAACTATTTACTTGAGGTCAAAGTCAATCTTTCTCTAGCCAAATTTCCAGCTGAAGAAGAGGTTTTGAATGCCATTAAGTTCTTCTCCTGTGGCAAAGCAACTGGTACTGATTCTATTCCAACTGAGATTTACAAGGTGACAAGTCTGCTGCTCACACTAAAGCTGACTGAAATTTTCCTGGTTAAATGGTAAGAGGAAGTTATCCCCAAGAAGTTCGGGGTTGCCTCCATTGTCCATCTCTATAAAGGTAAAGGAAATAAATTGTCCTTTGACAATCACAAGGAAGGGGGGATTCATCTCTTAGTCACTGCTGGCAACATTCTTGCCAGAGTCCTCTTTAATAACCTGACCCTTCACCTGGAAGATGGTTATCTACTTGAGAGCCAGTGTGTCTTCAGATAACATTGATGAATTGTCAGTATGGTATTTGCTGCCTGATAACTTCAGGAGAAATGCCAGGAGCAAAATAGCGGTCGGTACAAAATGTTCATTGATCTGACCATGACCTTTAGTCATGAGAATTTGTGGAAATTACAGCAAAATTTAGGCGTTCACAAAAAATCATCAGCAATTTATGTCAATTTGATGATAACATGTTTGCACACGTTCTGGATAATAAACCATGCTCTAGTTCTTTCCCAGTCACCAAGGGAGTAAAGAAAGGCTATATGCTTTTCAGCATAATATTTTCAGCATTGTTGTTAGATGCCTTCAATGAAGATGAACGTGGCATCCAGGTTAGCTACCACGCTGATGGTAAATTATTTAACTTAAAAAGGCTACAAGCCAAAACTGAGGTGGAGAGTTGGTGTATGACTTTTTGTTCACAGATTATTGTGCACTCAATGCAGCCTCTGACGCTGATATGCAGCAAAGTATGGATCAATTCTCTGTTCTGTTGCTAATTTTGGCCTAACAGTTATCACTAAGAAATCACAGGTTCTCCACCAGCAAGTACCACACCATCGATACATGAAACCATCAGAGCAAATGGAGAAATTTTGAATACTATGGATAGGTTCACTCATCATGGCAGTATAGTATACCTTCCAGGGATGTCTATGTAGATGATGAGGTTGGTGCATTCATTGCCAGAGCTTGCTCAGTGTGTGGGAGTGTTTCAACAATTTGGCTAACAGCTGCTATGGGGGATGAAACACCAACACAAGCCCAAAAAGAAGAATGCTGCCAGAACAGGTTCTTTTGATCTGCTTTACCAAGGAAAGTAATGTTAGTGAGTTAACAATCTTATTTCAATTCAAAATACAAATATCATTTACTTAGTTCAGGGGAAAAAGCCAGCACCCTGAACTTCAGAGCAGGTACAATCAAATTACAAACATACATTATAAACAGACCAAATACAATTCATAGTTACCAAGAAACCATCAACATCTGGGTTGACACCGGGAGGCTCTTAGAGAGGTTGCCCAGAGTCCCACACCAATACTCCTACAAGAGTGAGAAGCTCAAGCAAATAGCTCTGTTTTCTCTTTATATACAGTCTTTGGACACCATCGAACACCACCTGAGCAACCAGAACTTAGGCCCCTGCTATTGGCTCGGGTCTTAGCAACTCCCCTTAGGACCCTGAGGGCTTTACGGCCACATAGGCTTAGCACCTAGTAATTATGGGTTTAGGCCTGGGGCTTTGAATCTAGTAGTAAAAGGGTGTGGGCTGGGTTTAGCACCTATTAAGACTCAATCAAAGAGACTTAATTAATTTATCATTCTAAAACAGTAAGAAAGTCCCACCATAGTTACCAATGCAGGGAGGTTCTGAAAGAAAGTGTGGGAGAAAAGAGGCATTAGACTGCCTGCCAAACTGAAGGTCTAGAGTGCTGTTGTGCAGAACTCATTGTCGTCCTGGACAATATGCCAGCAACAGGACAGAAAACTGAGTAGCTGTCAATTTGAGCTATCTTAAGAATGTTCTGAAGATCACCTGAAAAGATAAGGTACTGGACACCAAGGACCTTTCTAGAACTAAAGTGCCAAGCATTCAAACTCTACTGCAGAGAGTACAACTCCAGTGAGATGGCTAAATTGTTCAAATGCCAAATGTACATTTGCCTAAAAGACTATTTTACAGAGAACTCACACAAGGTCAAGTCTCAACTGGTGGTAAGAAGTAGCAAGATTAAGGACACTCTGAAGGTTTCTCCGGAGAACTTTGGAATCAATTGCATGACATTGGAGACACTAGTAAAAGACCACCCAGCATGGCATGCTTTCATCAAAGAAGGCACTGTGCTCTATGAGCAAAGCAAAATTGCAGTAGCTCAAAAGAAATATTAGTTGCACAAATTTAGACATCTCCACTCCAAAATATTCATATAAACTATTAATGCTTGGCCTGGGGTGGAATCTTCCAAGCTCATATTGGTCTGATCAGCAATAGTCCAAAACACTATACCTTGACCCCAGCATAGTGATGCCATTTCCGTCCTCTTCTAGAATGAAGAACAACCAACCAACCAACCAACAACCTATGTGCCAGGTACTGTAAACAACTCTTTACTAATATCTTGTTTGATCCTCAAAACTCTGTAATGTAGGTGCTATAATGATCCTCCTTTTACAATTGAGGAAACTGAGGCAAAAAGAGATTAAATGTTTTTCATCTAGAAAATGCCTGATGTCAGTTTTGAACAAGGGATTACCTGACTCCAGGCCTAGAACTCTATCTCCAAAAGACATATAAATCGCATACAACATAACTTTGTGGGGGTAGGGAGGAGGCTGGAAAGTACTCATGCAGATGGTAGCATTTGAGCTGAACATTTAGAAAAGAGTTGCTATTCCAAGAGTTGGAGCTGATGATGGAGAGTATGTAAGGAATGGGAAATAACCAGTGTAAAAAGACATTACTTTGTTTAATAAATCAATTAATAAACATTTGTAAAGTACTTACATTGTGTCAGTCATGGTGCTAAGTGCAGGGGATACAAAAGGAAGCAAAAGACAGTCCTTGACCTCAAGGAGCTTTCAGTTTAAAAGGGGAGACAAGATGCAAGCAAGTATATTCAAAGCAAGCAATGTACTGGATTAATAGGAAATAGAAAGAAGGTATTAGAACATTGGAAAAAGCTTCCCACAGTAGATGAAATTGGAATTTAAAAGAAGCCAGGGAGGCTAATCATTGCTTTGTTTCAATGAGGATCCAGTTGATATTACATAATACACATTTTAGTGAATAAAATCAGCGCAGAGGTAATGACTTCCTCGAACTCCATTCAGCCATGTGAATAAGAGAGTGGAGAAAGAAGATATTCAGAAGCTACTTCCGGGGCTGAAATTTCTCAAGGTAGCACTAGGATAGAGGAGTAAGAGATTTGAAAATAGAGGATAGTCTAGAGTTGAATGGGTTAACTAAGAGGTCAAGACTGGATAGGAAATAGAGTATAGACAGCCAGGGCTGATAACTTGGGAAAGTCCTTAGGAGTCAAGGAATGGAAGTCACAGTGAGGTAGATTTACAGCTTTAAAAGGAGTAAGGGAATATAGAATGATAAAATACTGTGATCAGATAACATTATTTCTTAAGGGCAGTTAGGTAGTGTACTGGATAGAATACTAGGTCTAGAGTAAAAAAAAAAACTTAGTTCAAATTTGGCCTCAGACATTTACTAGTTGTGAGACCGTGAACAAGTCAATTAACCCTCTTTGCCTCAGTTTCTTCATCTATAAAATAAGCTAGAAAAATTAAATGAGAATCCATCCCAGTATCTTTGCCAAGAATGCCCCCAAAGGAGCGTGACTGAAAATGACTAAAAAAGTTACTTCTTATGATGCCTCACTTCCTTCAGATCTCAGTTCAGTTGTACTCTCCTATGCAGAGCCCTTCTAGAGTCTTGTTTTGATTCAATTTAGGAAATAAATTTTAGACATTTACTCTCTGCCAAAATGCATGCCTTATATAGAAAAACTAAATTGAGGTAGTCTCCTCTGGCAAGCAACATAAATGTTATGGGGAAAGGGGTAACGTATCCAGATAAGTAAATGCAAAATACATACAAAGCAATTTCAGGATCAGGGATGTTAAACTCTGGGGAAAAGTAAGTTTCTAAGAGCAATAACTCATTTTTTTTTCTTTTTCCTTTTACTCTTTGCAGCCTCATTACCTTCCCCAGGGCATTAGACATTGTAAGTATTCAATAAATATTTGTTGAATTAAGTTGAATTTCCACAGTGCCTGTTAGCTCTAATATTCTCTCAATACATGATTCTGAGATTCTGTTATCCTATGAAACACTTGAAAGACAGTCATTTGAAAAAGGCATTAAACTTTTCATATTTTTCACACTTGGCTGTAGAGGGCAAAATTAGAGCCAACAAATGGGAATTACAATGAAGATGTGTTAGATTCAATGTAAAGGGGCAATATCTCTACCTCCTAACAATTAGAGCTGATCAAGGAAGAAATTCAAGTGGAATTCAAATGTTATGATATCTAGTAAGCTCCCTAACACTGTGAAGGTTTAAACATGATGAAAGACCACTGATGGGGGACATCTTCTCATTTAAATTGTGGATATTGTGAACAAGATGATTTAAAAGGACCCCTCCAAATCCATAACGGTTATTTTATTTTAATGACTAAATTCCAAGAAGCTTTTGGAGAAGGTATAAAACAACTATTGTAAAATGTCAGTCTGAGTTTCGGCCTACCCTTCTGCTAAATATGCAATTCAAGTTAAGCCTTAAAAAAGTCCCAGGAGAGTCCTTGTAAAGTGAATTGTAAAGATGGAGAAAGTCAATACTGATTCAACCTGACTCTTTTTCTGCATAAAATACTGAAGTCAAGCCAAAGAGTTGGATAATTGGACCACTGAATGACTTTTGTGAAGAAGCTACTAATTTCCAACAAATATACTTGGAAAAGATAGCAGATATCTCACCACTTTCACCCTTTGGACCCAAATAGAGGAAGCTTCTACAGATAAATAAGAACTTGTTTCCATTTACCTTAAATCTGCTTACCTATGCAGCCTGACTAGTGTATGGAGTGCTGGGTTTGGATTCTGGAAGGCCTGACTCGTATGTCCTTTCTGTCATTTTCTAGGTTCATAACTTTGAGTAAACCAATGAAATTTTTAAAAACCAATCTAAGTGTTAGACAAGTTCCATCCATGAGAGAATCACATTCCTACATTTACAGAATCCTTGTTGTTGGAGCTCCTATTTGCTGAGGATCTAACAAGGAGAATAGCCATGGCCAAAAGAAAGAGGTTCCATTAACAGATCACCATAGTAACTAGCCACAAGAACTAACTAGAACAAGAAAGAACTGAGCTCGTCCATAGTCAAGTATGCAAGGCATGAATAATTTTTAGGGACCTGCACAGAGCATACAATTTGTCTAGTTGATTGAAAAATAACTGTTCTGTTTTCACATTGCTTGGGGTGATTTCTCTTCTAGAAGGGGAAGTTCAAAAAGCTTGGGGGAATGCTTCTTCACATTCCAGATTATCAAGGAAAAAAAGTTTTTTAAAAAAAATCGAAAGGGGTTTCAAGGTAAAAAATAATAAAAACAAAGAATTTGAGGAAGCACTAAAAGGGAATCTTAAATGCTGTAAGGATATTCATGTTAGAAGAATGTGACCCTGATGGAGAAAAGAGAAAGTTCACAAAATTCTTGAGGCAAAGTAATTTATAAAAGAGACAACCTCATCATAGAGGAAAAAGGTAGAAACTTTAAGGAGGAACCAGCATTGTATGCTCAGATGAATGTTGATGCTATGGTACCCGAGGTAGGAATGATAATGGTCAGAGAAGGAAACGGTGATTGGTAACTCCCTTCTGAGAAGTATTGAGACAGATATTTCCCTACAAAAAATTCACAAATTAAGAAATCTATTGTGATCCCATGTCTGTGTCTAGCATGGGAAAGAGAGACTCCTTGATTTGTCAAACCTGATGATGAATACAGCCAATTTGCATTGGGACAAAAATAATGCATTGGGGGACAACTTGGGGTTTCACTGGTACGGCTAAATAAAAGTAGCCTTTCCTAAAATGTAGGACAGTACTGAAAACAAATTCTTTAAATGGGCTCTCGTCAAAAAAGGTCCAAGGTTGTGATTCCTTTTTCTTTCCTTATTATCTTATATATGCCCAGGTTAGCATTAAGATTTGTTGTTTTGTTGCTTACTGTTGTTTCCACTGCTACTCACACTAGATTATGTAGGCTCTGAGACATGAAGTGACTTGTCAGAAACCATAGCTTTAGTGAGTCACTGATTGTGGACTCAAAGCCAGGTCTTTGAGTGCTAGACCAGGGTTTTTGGTACTTACATTCAGCCACAGTGCATAAGATCTGCTCAATTTCACCTATTCTTTCTTAAGATCCCATCATGGCAGCAGTGGGCATATTGTGACTATTTCCTTTCCTGAATAGATACTGTGCAAAAGTATCCAAACTTGCTCTGCTTTACCCCTACCATGACGTTTTCTTAATAGTTTCTTTGGCTGTAGCATAGTGCTGCTTTATGCTGTGAATCTAATTAGCTTTAAAAAAAAAAGCAAATCAGGCCTACATTGAACCTTGTCTTGCAGTGAGGCCATACGTTCAAGAATCATGGCAACCTCTGTTCATCACCATTGTATCCCATCAACTAGCTGCACACAAATTCCCCTCCAGTCATATGAAAATGTGATTTTCCATTTAAAATGCCAGTCAGTTAGCATCTTTTAATTGCTAGATGCACATAAAATTGCATTTTTGCATTCTCAGGACTTTTAATTTTCGGACCACAGTTTTTCCTTCTAAAACTTTGCTGAAGTTGTCCAGTTTTAAATAGACTTCTTTTTTCAGCAGTTCATATTTTTAAACAAATAATAGACTTCATGTTAGAGCATCACAAGAATTGTTCCTTTATAAAACAATGAAACAGTTGAGGAGGAAAGAAGTTTGCTTTTAGTTTCAGCAAAACATTCTAAAATCATTTTCAAGTCAGTTAGGAAGACTAGCAAAGATGACGTGAGATGACACAGAACTAACAGTATTTTGGGGTTTTGGTAGCCTATTCTCACCTCTAAAGATAAAGTTGTATTCAACTACCTAAGAACCTGAGGGCATAGCAAAGACACTTAAGAAGAAGACATGAAAAAAAGAAACTGGATTTGACCAAATATACATGGAAGAAATCTGGAATAGAGGCAGACAACTTTAAAGGTAGACATGGGATCAGTCTTTAATTATTTATTCAATAATTTGCATAGTCATCCATTTATTTATAAATCTGTCAATATACACATTTATCTGGCTGAATATTTATCTATCTACTATTCTAGATTTTTCTATCTCATCTAGGTTACTGTTGCAGGGGCAACTCATATACCCAAATTAACTCTGGTATAAGGGCATTTCCTTGTTCCATTTCTGACCTGAACTGTTTCTTCTCTTTTTGGAAAATTTGATGCCACCTCCCCATTTGGCTACTAGGGGCTCACTTTATTAATGCCAGCCTTGGTGTAGACATAACTGGTTTAGTCAATTGTAACTTAAAACATTTAAGCTCAAAAGATTCACCCAGCCTCAATATTCCTGGCCATGGAATCAATTTTAAATATAACTCAAGATAGACAGAGTCTAAAGAAATGTAAAAGGAAAGTCTGTATTACCATTCCCTCCCTCTCACAAAAGGGGAGGATAGGGGTGAACAAGAATATATTAATATCTATTATGTTTACTTTGTCTTCATTATAAAATATTTCTGAAAATTATCCTACTGCAGAAGGTCCTCCAAAGTAGCAAAGTTTCCTTGTTGAACATAGATTACATGAACAGGAACACTTTCATATATGACCTTCTATGGCAGGCCATACCTCACTATTACCCTGGGTAGTATAAAGAAGACCATCTATCTATCTACCTATCTCTCTAGTACCTATGTTTGCTAATTACAAAATTTTATTCAGTAAATCCAAAGATAATATGAAAGGGCCTCCTTACAGGCATAGATTAAAAAAGAATAAGGTTCTACAACAGATTGTCCAATGTCTGTTCTCTTGGATATGTGGAAACTGCCTGGAACTCTCTACGAGATCCTCAAGCTATGTTGTGTGTAGAAGAGGCTAGCAAGTTTTAGCACATCCTGTATTGATACCATGTGATAAAATTATGAACTATAAAAAGATTGGTGCCTTTCAGGAAACAAAAGCAGGAGCCAAAGCTTAGACTGGTTAGGAGACCTTCTCAAGGTCACATGGGATGTTACTGACACTGCCAGAAAAAGAAGCCAAACTGTTTGGCTTCTTTGTTTAATGTTCAGTCTCTCTCTCTCTCTCTCTCTCTCTCTCTCTCTCTCTCTCTCTCTCTCTCTCTCTCTCTTTCCTACAAATTCACTTCAATGTTGAACTAATTCAGAACCATCCTTTGGCTGATGAGAAGGAAATCTGATAACTTAGGCTTCCTGGCTTGAACATGAACCTTCCTCTGCATTAGGCCTGGTAGGGTGGCTGGCTTTTCTTGCCATCTTCCCATTGATTACCTTCAGATTTTCTATGCCTGGTGGCTTTCAAGGAGTGTAAGGAGCAAGTTAAGCCTTAACTTACATGCTTCTTTGGTATGTAACATCTGTGGAGTCAGAAAGAGCAGATGGTGTTAAGCTGTGCCAACATGACCTTTCCCTCTTCCCTACCAACCACATTCTCTGCTTCAGTGTCCCCAGGGCATAGAGAGAGTAGACCCATTTTTGTCTTCAAAGCAAGAAAATGGGATGGTCCAAAAATGTCATTCCAGAGAAGGTATTTTCTTCCCCCTGTTCGTTTGTATTAATCTTTTGCCATCCTCCCTTCCACCATGGCAGCCAAGCTCCAGGAACATATGGCCCATGGAAAACAGATTGTCATTTTCCCAGAGAAATCATTTTCCCCATAATTATTTATTTAATTATATTTATAAAATGTGCTCTGTGCCAAATCTCTGGGCCCACGTACCAAACAAAAATAATAACTAGCTGGAGAGAAATGAAAAACCACTTCTCAGTTATTTCAATTGGATGATAATCCTCACTTTTGATATGATAAAGCTTGGCTCCAGTGTTGATTCTGGACAACATAAATCCTTTGCTTTGAATCAGGTAATGTGCCTGAGGATTTGAGGTTTTGTTTTAATAGTTCCTGTCTTAATGGATATGGGGTAAGGGAGGCCATGTTCTTCTTCCACTAAATCTGCCTGAAGCTATAACTACCCAAGCAGATTGTTGGGGGGTGGGGAGGAGGTGGAATTGGATTCAGTCAAATGACAAGTTAGTAACCAGCGACTTTCAAAATAATTGGATTTTAACTGTCCAAATTTGACCAAGTTTTTCTGTTTTTTTGTTTGTTTAAACATTTCTTCCAACCTCTTTCACTCCTTTCCCACCACACACACACACACACACACACACACACACACACACGTGCACATACACATGCATGCGTGCGCGCACACACACACACACACACACACACCATAATTATTAGCATACATTTAGGATCTGGATTTTATATAATCCTCATTTAGAAAGACCCTGAGAGACCAAGTCTCTCTTGAACCTGAAGCAGAGATCCTTTTCACAGGATTATTTATATGTTGTCATCCCATCTTATTCAGTTTTCCAGTGATGAGGAATTGACTACTTACAAAAACAGTCAAATCCTTTATGGAAGACTCTACTCATTAGGATTTTCTTTATTGCTTCCAAACAATCTCCATCATTTTTCTCTGTTGTGTACTCAGATGGTAAGGAAGATAAAATGAGATATTTTAAGGCTCTTTGACAACTTTAAAGCACCATAGAAGTGTCATTACTTTTATTGTAATTATTACTATTACTACTATTACTATTATAATGTTTAAGCAGAAAGAAATAGGGCTTCCACCTGTAGTTGCCACACTTACATTTCATTTTTTTATAAACTTTGCCAGCTTCTCACCCCAGCCCCACCTTGGTGAATCTCTCTCTTGTGGTATGTATTTCCTGTACCCCTATCATGTTCTCATTAAAACATCTTGCACTGTTTTCTGGCCAAACTCAGAGCAATTTAAAAACTGAAATGGACTGTGCCCTGGTTTTCTTATCTCGGTCAATGAGCCAACTTCTCTCAGTCCTTAAGCCGCTCAGAGGGCATATGTGAGGGGCTTCTGGAAGTCACATTCATTTATTCAGGCCACTAGAGCCTCATCAAAGGAATACTTGACTCAGCGAATTTCAGGGCACCTTAGTGGGCAAAATATAACCTCCTAGAGTACTTGATGCATTCCCAATGAGACTGGAAAAATCTGGGTGAAGATATTTTATCTCTTTCATCCTTTCTGCCTGCTCTTTACCTGTTGATATTCGTTTATACTTGTTTTTTCATATTTATTATTTTCTCAAAGTGAAAACTTTGGGCCCCCAGTTCGTTCTTTGTCTAATTTATCCCTCTTTGATGATTTTGGACATTGAAATTTTATAGCATACAATAAATTTAAGTAAAAATCTTCCTGATTAGTTTTTTTTTCCAACAATATATCAATTTCTGGAGAACATGATGGTATTTCCTTGCCTAGAGAGCTATGTGAATCATATGAGGCAATCCAGTGTGGTAGATACAGCCTTATACTTGAAGGAGTTCAAATCTCACTTCTGCTGCTTACTGCCTGATAGCCTTTGGCAAACTACTTAAACTTTCTAGGACTCAGTTTCTTCATCTACAAAATGAGGAGGTCCACTATAGGCTCTCCAATATCTAGGCCATCTCTACATTTAAGATCCTATGTTCCTTACTTATAGAAAACAACTAGAGGCATGTAATTAACTCTTTGATTTTTGTGCTCTTGCCATTCTATGCTTCAAATCACAGTAGCTGATAATGTATAATAGTGGAAAAAGCTTTGGACTTACAATATTATAAGAGCTTGCATTGAATCACAATCTCTGCAATATAATAGATCCATGTTCATGGTCATGGTTAACTGACTTTGCATGATAGACCTCAGTTTCATCATTTGAAAAATGAACAAATTTGACTACAAAATCTCTAAGGTTTCTTCAGGTTCTACCTGTGATTTTATCAGCTTCTGCAGATTCAATTACTGTCTCTGTACTGATGATTCTACCTTATTTAGCCCTATCCACTCTCCAAGACTCCAGACTTACATCTCCAATTGACTGTTAGATATTTCTAACTGGATGTCCCATAGACATCTTAAATACAACATGTCCAAAACTGACTTCTTTATTTCCCTCCAAATCCTTTCCCTTCTAAATATCTGTATTACTTTTGAGGGAACCATGATTCTCACAGTTACTCTGGCTCGCTTAGGTCTCATCTTCTACTCTTCACTCTATTTTACTCAACCCTACCATTCTAATTCTTTGTCAACTTTTGCTATTTTCATTTTCATAATATCTCTCCTATATGTTCTCTTCTCTCATCTGACACTCTCTCAACCCGGCTACAAGCTCTTATTACTTCAGACATGAACTATTTGATAGTTTGCATGTTGATCTTGCCTCAAGATTTTCCCCACCCTTATACAACCTCCACCCAAGTATCAGAGTTATCTTCCAAAGGCATAACCCTGATCATAAATCAATTCAATAAACTTCAGTGTCTCCCTATTATTTCCAAGAACAAATATAAAATCCACTGTTTGACATTCAAATCCTTCTATAACCTTCTTCCTCCCTTACACACACACCTTTCTGTTCTTAAACCTTACCCCATGCTATGATCCAATGACTCGAGTGTCCTTGTCATCCCTCAAACAAGACACAGCATTTACTAACTCTATGAATTTGCCCCGGCTGTCTCCTGAGCTTCCTATAAATCCTAGACAAAATCACATTTTTTTTACATGAAGTTTTTGCTAACTTTCCTTAATGGAGCCCTTTCTCTATTGCTTACTTCCAATCTATCCTGTATACATGTAATTTGCACTTTTTTGTCTGTTGTCTTCTTAAGATTTTGAATGTGGTCTCCTGGAGAGCGGGGAGTATCTTTTGATTTTCTTTCCATAACCCATGCGTAAAATAGAGATTTTGAAATAATAGGCCTTTAATAAATGCATGTTGACCTGATTTGATCTCCACAATGTTGTTTATTCATTTTCTCATTTGATCCTCAAAACAACTTTTTGAGATAGGCAAATATAAATGTGTAAATGTATGTGTATAAATACATGTATATATTTCTCTTATCTCCAAGTAACAGTTATAACTAAAATTCAGTCTTCTGATTCCAAAGCTAGAATTTTCCCACTAGCTAATTCTTTTTTTAACAGACTAATATAAAGAAAAGAAGAAACAATTTAATTTAGTCGACTTTTTTACACTAGGGACTATAATGAAAAATTAAAGAGATTTAAAGCTTATGTCACCTTAAAGATCATTCAGTCCAATGCCATTGTTCTATGACTAAGGAAAGTAAAGGTCAGAGAAGTTAAGTGACTAGTACAATGTCGCACAGCTAGTAAATGTCATATCTGTAATTAAAGCACAGTTTCTCTGACTCAAAATATAGTCTTCAAGTCATTATATCAGAGTGTTGCAGTTGTTTTTGCTAGAATTTGTATCAGAGGACATGGGGTTAATATCTGTCTCTTCCATTAAATATGTCCTATCTGTACCACATAAGTCATTTATACATTCATTCATTCTCATCTCTTCTAGGATGTTTCCATATCTACATACAGACATCTGTTTTCAAGAATCTGTTATTTTGTCAATTTGACCACTCAATTCATTGACTCAAATACTGATTTTTCTCCAATTTATTGTGCAGTGTTCAAAACCTGGAAAGAATAGAATAATACTGGATCCTTTAACTGTGATAATCTTGCTTTAACTTAACTAGGCTGGTACTCAAAAGATGCACAGTTCAATACTAGGTCAGAGAAAACAAGATTTCTCACAACTGCCTTTTTAGAGGCAGATGATGGTGATGTGGATAGAGCACTGGGTCTGGAATCAGGAAGACCTCAGTTAAGTACCAACTCATACACTGTGTGGCCCTGAGCAAGTGCTTTAACATTTATTTGCCTCAGTTTCCTCAACTCCAAAATGGGGATAATAATGGCACCTACCTTCAAGAATTGTTTTGAAGATCAATTTAAAGAATAATTGTGAGACAAGATGGTAAAGATGAGAAGCACCCAACTGAGCTCTCCCACATAACCCTCCAAATAACTTTAAAATAATACCTCAAATAAAATTCTAAAGCAGTAAAACCAACAAAATACTGAATGAAACACTTTTCAGCCCAAGATAACTTAGGAGGTTGGCAGGAAAGTTCTGTCTCACTGAGGTGGCGGTTGAGTCTGGAACATAGTACAGATCACATAGCACAGACTGTGCTATGGTGCCAGCAGCAAGCCTTGGAGGCAGTTGCATTGAAGACAGCAGCAGATTACATAGTTCTTAACCTAAGGACAATGTGTGGGGATTTGAGGGGAGTCAAACTGGTCAGAAGGAGATTGCAAGGGAGCTTTTGCTGGTAGTGGTTTAGGACCTTGTTGAATTGCCTATACATAGTTCCAGGTTGCAGTCAAAAGGCCAAAAGGAGCTATTGTGCTTGTTGCCACATGGAAGCAGGGGCCCTGTTTGTGGTTCCAGAGAAGAGAGAAGTGCTTGTGGTAACTCATTAAAAAATAGGGGCCCTGGTCTCAATGCCAAAATAGAGAAGAGCTCTAGCAATTGCAGCTTTAGAAGAACTAGAGACCTAGTCACACTCCCAGTGATATGGAAGACTACTATTGATGGTGGCTATAGGGGAACAAAGTAGTTTCCTAGGCAAAATCAGAGTACAGGCCAGGAGAACAGTGACAACACATCTCCTGAAATCATACAACCTTATAAACACTGAAAACCTACTGACCCCCAGTAACATGAAAATACTGAATGTACTTCAAAAATTCTTCATACGATGTTCCCTCCAACCTGAGAACAGAGCCCAAATTTAACATAAAGTTAAAATTCAAGAAATAGTCTGGGAAAATGAGCAAACAACAACAAAAGGAACCTGACTAAAACAAGTTACTATGGTGGAAGGGAAGATCAAAATAAAAACCAGAAAACAACAATGTCAAAGCAGCTATAAACAAAGCCATAAAGAAAAATGTTATTTGGCTCCAATCTCAACAAGAATTTCTGAAAGACCTCAAAAATTATTTAAAGAATAACAAAATAAGATAGAGGAAAAAATGGGGAAAGAAATGATGGTGATGCAAGAAAATTATGAAAAGAGAGTCAATACCTTTGTAAAAGATTCACAAAAGATGCACCAAGTGGTATAGCATCCATATTCTTAGAGGAGAAGTTAAAAATCTATTCCCAAAGGGCTATAAAACTGTATATACTCTTTGATGCAACAATATCACTGCTAGATCTATATCCAAAAATATCAGAACAAAACAAAAAGGGTGTATTTGTGTGTGTTTATGTGTGTGTGTGACACACACACACACCTACTCACACAAACAGACATATATATGTATATCAACTCATTTTGTGGTGGTTAAGAATGGAAAATGGAGAGAATGCCCATCAAATGGGGAACAGCTGAACAAGCTGTGGTATATGATTGCGACGGAATATTGTGCTGTAAGAAATAACAAGCAGGATGATTTCAGAAAGAAAAAAAAAACCTGGAAACACTTACGTGAACAGATGTGAAGTGAAGTGAGCAGAATCAGGAGAACATTGAACATAAAAATTCATCTTCTTGTACACAATTACTAATATGGAAATTATTACATGATTACACATGTGCAAAGTATACTGGATTGCTTACCACCTCAGGGAGGCGATAGGGGAAGAAACCAAAACTTTTCAAAAAATAATAAAAATTGTTTTAACTTGTAACTGGGATAAAATTATATGAAAAATAAGGAGCCACAAAATGGTGAAGAAAATAACAACTTAAAAAATTGGCCAAATGGTAAAAAAAGACATATAAATACACTGAAAAGAAAAAGGCCTCAAAAAGCAGAATTAGTCAAATGGAAAAAGAAGTAAAAAATTCACTGAAGAAAGAAACTCCTTATGAAATAGAGTTGGGCAAACAAAAAGGGCATAAAAGCACATTGAAGGAAAATTTCTCTAAAAATTGGATTTGGGCAAGTGGAAAATAATGGCTTCGCAAAACACCATGAAACAATAAAACAAAATAAAAAAAATGAAAAAATAGAAAAAAATGAAATATTTGTTTGGACTGAACTGGAAAATAGATTGAGAAGAGATCATTTCAGAATTATTGGACTGATTTTGCAGGGTGGGGCAGAGCCAAGATGGTGGCTGGAAAGCAGGGACTAGCATGAGCTCCCTGCTGAGTCCCTCCAAAAACCTATAAAAAATGGCTCTGAACCAATTCTAGAACTGCAGAACCCACAAAACAGCAGAGGGAGGCAGGGCTCCAGCCCAGGACAGCCTGTTTGGTCTCTGGGTGAGGTCTATCGCGCATGGAGCTGGGAGTTAGGAGCGGAGCAGAGCAGAGCAGGGCCCAGTGTGAGTGGCATGGACCAACCAGACCAGGAGCCGGGCAGAGTGTGTCGTAGTGCCCTGAATCAGGGAGCTGCAGCAGTTACCAGACTTCTCAACCCATAAACACCAAAGACAGAGGATAAGGTTAGTGGGAAAAGCTGCAGGACTGGAAGGAGGAGTTCATGGTTCGTCCACCACCCCTGGGGCAGCGGAGGTGGGGCAGCTACAGAAGTTCAGCTGCAGTTGCTTCTGGCCCCAAGCCCACCTGGTAGAAGGAATTAAGTGGCAGATCAGAGCAGGAGTGAAGAGCCTGCTGAAGATCTAAGTCCAGTCCAGGTTGGGTGTTCTTGGGGAAGGAAGAGCGCTGGTGTGGCAGAGTTGGCGCATACCCCCAGGCTAAGAACATAGTTCTCTAAACTCTACAAGCAGTCATACCCCACTGAAAAACTCAAGAGTCAAGTTATTTGTCTGGGAATATGGCCAGCCAGCAAAAACGCACCCAGATTCAGTCTCAGACTTTGGATTCTTTCTTTGGTGACAAAGAAGACCAAAACATACATACAAAAGAAGTTAACAAAGTCAAAAAGCCTACAACAAAAGCCTCCAAGAAAAACATGAACTGTTCTCAGGCCATGGAAGAGCTCAAAAAGAATTTGGAAAAGCAAGTTAGAGAAGTAGAGGAAAAAATGGGAAGAGAAATGAGAAGGATGCGAGAAAACCATGAAAAACAAGTCAATGACTTGCTAAAGGAGACCCAAAAAATACTGAAAAATATACTGAAGAAAGCAACACCTTAAAAAATAGACTAACTCAAATGGCAAAACAGCTCCAAAAAGCCAATTAGGAGAAGAATGCCTTGAAAGGCAGAATTACCCAAATGGAAAAGGAGGTCCAATGGACCACTGAAGAAAATACTACCTTAAAAATTAGATGGGAGCAAGTGGAAGCTAGTGACTTTATGAGAAATCAAGATATTATAAAACAGAACCAAAGGAATGAAAAAATGGAAGACAATGTGAAATATCTCCTTGGAAAAACCACTGACCTGGAAAATAGATCCAGGAGAGACAACTTAAAAGTTATTGTACTACCTGAAAGCCATGATCAAAAAAAGAGCCTAGATATCATCTTTCAAGAAATTATCAAGGAGAACTGCCCTGATATTCTAGAGCCACAGGGCAAAATAGAAATTGAAAGAATCCATTGATCACCTCCTCAAATAGATCCCAAAAAGAAATCTCTTAGGAATATTGTCACCAAATTCCAGAGCTCCCAGATCAAGGAGAAAATATTGCAAATAGCCAGAAAGAAACAATTTGAGTATTGTTGAAACATAATCAGAATAACACAAGATCTGGCAGCTTCTACAGTAAGAGATCGAAGGGCTTGGAATATGATATTCCGGAGGTCAATGGAGCTAGGACTAAAACCAAGAATCACCTACCCAGCAAAAGTGAGCATCATGCTCCAAGGCAAAATATGGGTTTTCAATAAAATAGAGGACTTTCAAGGTTTCTCAATGAAAAGACCAGAGATGAATAGAAAATTTGACTTTCACACACAAGAATCAAGAGAAGCATGAAAAGGTAATCAAGAAAAAGAACGAGGAAAAGAAATTGCAAGGGAGTTACTAAAGTTGAACTGTTTTGTTTACATTCCTATGTGGAAAGATGACATGTATGATTCATGAGACCTCAGTATTAGGGTAGCTGAAGGGAATATGAATATATATATATATATGTTTATCATATATATATATATGTTTATCATATATATATATAAGTGAATGTGTATGTATGCATATATGTATGATATGTATGTGTGTGTGTGTGTATATATATATATATGTGTATATATATATATATATATATATATACAGAGAGAGAGAGAGAGAGAGAGAGAGAGAGAGAGGGCACAGGGTGAGTTGAAGATGAAGGGAAGATGTCTAAAAGAAATAAAATCAAATTAAGGGATGAGAGAGGAATATATTGAGAGAGGGAGATAGGGAGAGATAGAATGGGGTGGATTATCTCGCATGAAGGTGGCAAGAGGAAGCAGTTCTGTGGGAGGAGGGGAGAGGGCAGGTGAGCAGGGAATGAGTGAATCTTGCTCTCATCCGATTTGGCCTGAAGAAGGAATACCATACATACTCAATTGGATATCTTACCCCACAGGAAAGAAGAGGGAAGAAGATTAAAAAAGGGGAGATGATGGAGGGGAGGGCAGATGGGGGTGGAGGTAATCAAAAACAAACACTTTTGAAAGGGGACAGGGTCAAGCGAGAAAATTCAATAAAGGGGGATGGGTTGGGAAGGAGCAAAATATAGTTAGTCTTTCACAACACGAGTTTTGTGGAAGGGTTATACATAATGATACACATGTGGCCTATGTTGAATTGCTTGACTTCTTAGGGAGGGTGGGTGGGGAGAGGGGAGAGAATTTGGAACTCAAACTTTTAAAAACAGATGTTCAAAAACAAAAAAAAAGTTTTTGCATGCAACTAGAAAATGAGATACACAGGCAATGGGGCATAGAAATTTATCTTGCCCCACAAGAAAGGAAGGGAAAAGGGGATGGGAGGGGTATGGGGTGAAAGAAGGGAGGGCTGTCTGGGGAACAGGGCAACCAGAATATACACCATCTTGGAGTGGGGGGGAGGGTAGAAATGGGGAGAAAATTTGTAATTCAAACTCTTGTGAAAATCAATGCTGAAAACTAAAAAAATTAAATAAATTTAAAAAATATATATATAAAAAAGAATTATTGAACTACCTGAAAGCCATGATCAAAGAAAATAGTCATCATATTCTAAGTAATTATCAAGAAAAAGACTGCCCTGATATCCTATACCTAGAGGGTAAAACAGAAATTGAAAAAAAAAAGAAATCTTCCATTGAAATCCTGAAAAAAATCCTAAAATGAAAACTCACAGGAGAATTATAGTCAAATTCCGGAGTTCTCAGGTCAAGAAGAAAACATCACAAGCAACCAGAAAGAAATAATTAAAATATCATAGAGTCACCACCAGAATTACACATGATTTAGTAGCTTTTATACTAAAGGTTCAGAGGGTTTGGAATATGACAGCTTGAAAGGCAAAAGAGCCAAGATTAAAATAAAGAATAACCTTTCAGCAAAATTGAGTATAATCCTTCTTGGGGAAAATGGATGTTTAATGAAATAGAGAACTTTTAAGCTTTACTGATGAAAAGACCAGAGCTGAAAAGAAATTTTTACTTTTAAATACAAGAGTTAAGAGAAGTATAAAAAGGTAAACATGGAAGACAAATTGTAAGGAAAGGTTAAAATGTTTACATTATAGTATGGGAAGATGCCACATGTAACTTGTAAGAACTTTATACTATTAGGGCAGTTAAAAGGAATATATAAAGATAAGGCATGGGTGTGAGATGATTATGATGGGATGATTTAAAAAAATAAATATTAGGGGTGAGAAAAAGGGATACACTGGGAGAAGGAAAAATGGAGAAGAAGAAGAGAAAATTATTTCACACAAAAGAGGCATGAAAGGACGGGCTTTTGTAATGGAAAGGAAATTAGGGACATGGAAAATGTTTGTACCTTAATCCCAACAGAATTGGCTCAAAGGGGAATAACATACATACTCATCTTGTTCAACAGGGAAATAGTTGAGGAAGGGGAAAAGTGAAAAGGAGAGGGGGCTGATGGAAGTGGGGTGAATTAAGGGAGGCAATGGTCAGAAGTAAAACAAACTTTTGAGGAGGGACAGGGAAGGGGGGGAAGGAAGGGAGGGAGAAAAAAAAATAAAAAAGGATAAACTTGAATAAATAAAATGGATGGAAATACACAGTTAAAAATCATAATTGTAAATGTCAATGGGATGAACACACTCATAAAATAGAAGTGAAAAGCAGAATGGATTAAAAACTGGATTCCTACAATATGTTGTTTACCAGAAACATACTTGAAGCAGAGAGACATACATAGAGTAAAGGTTAGGGGCTACAGCTGAGATTTTTTTTAAAAAAGCCAAATTAGCAGTCATGATTTCAGAAAAAGCAAAAGCAAAAAAATATACCTATTAAAAAAGATAAGCCAGGAACCTACAATTTGCTAAAAGATACCATAGACAATGAAGTAATACCAATACTAAACATATTTGCACCAGCTGGCATAGATTCCTAAAGGAAAAGTCAAACAAATTATAGGAGAAAGCAGATGGTAAAACTAAACTAGTGGGGGACCTCAACTTGCCCTTTCAGAACTAGTTAAAAATAACTATAAAAATAAACAAGAATCAGGTTTCTTCATTAAAACAACTTAATGGAATGTGGACTTTATTGTTCATGGGTGGGTATCTGATACAATATACTAAAAATCACAATTCTATTTAATTAATTTATATATTCAGTGCCATCACAATCAAATTATGCAAAATATTGCATAGAGGTAGAAAAAAATAACAAAATAACAAAATTCATCTAAAAGAAGAAGTCATGAATATCAAGGGAATCACTGAAAATAAATTTGAAGGAAGGTGGCTTAGTTGTACCTGATCTCAAACTATATTACAAAACATTAACTATCAACACCATCTGGTACTGGCTAAGAAAGAGAGTGGTGGATCAGGAGACTAGATTAGGCACTTAATATAGAGTCTTAAATAACTATACTAATCTAGTGTTTGATAAACCCAAAGATCCAAGTTTTTGAGACAAGAACTCACTATTTGACCAAAAATACTAAGAAAATTGGAAAACTTTTGAAGAAACTAGTACTTACATCTCACAATATATACTGAGATAAAATCAAAATGGGTACATAGTTTTGATGTAGAAGATACTATCAGAAGCAAATTAAGGGACCCTGGCATATTTTACATGTGAGACTTATCAATAAAGGAAAAAAAAATGATCAAACAAGAAGTAGAAAGCATTGTAGGATATAAAATGAATAATTTTTATTATATCAAATTTAAAAGGTTTTATACAAAGAAAATCAGTGCAGCCAAAATTAGAAGGAAAGCAGGAAACCAGGAAAAATATTTTGTAGCCAGCTTCTCTGTTAAAGGCCCCATTTTTCAAGTATATAGAGAACTGAGTCAAATGTATAAGAATGAGTTCATGTCCAAGCAGTAAATGTTTAAACGATATAAACAGGCAGTTTTCAGAAGAAATAAAAGCTATCTATAATTGTATGAATAAAATATGTTAAATCACTATTGATTAGAGAAATGTGATTTAAAACAGCTCTGAGATACCACCTCACACCTATCTGAATGGCTTGTATAACAGAAAAGGAAAATTACAAATGTTGGAGAGAATTTAGGGAAAAAAATAGGTACACTAATGCACTGTTGATTGAGTTGTAAATGGATCCAACCATTCTGGGGAGCAATCTGGAACTATGCCCAAAATTGCACATCCTTTGACCCAGCAATAGCACTAATAGGTCTCAACCCTAATGAAATCAAAGAAAAAGGATATTCATAGCAGCTCTTTTTGTGGTGACAAAGAATTAGAAACTGAGGGGATGCCCATCAATTGGGGAACTGCTGAACAAACTATAGTATATGATTGTGATGGAATGTTATTGTGCTATAAGAAATGAGGAGCAGCATGTTTTCAAAAAAAAACCAAGAAACACTTACATGAACTGATGCAAAGTGAAATGAGCAAAACCAGGAAAATATTATACATAGTAATAGCAATATTGCATAATGATCAACTGTGAATGACTTAGGTATTCTCAACAATGCAAAGATCTAAGGCAGTTCTAAAGAACTTATGATGAAGAATGCTTTTCATCTCCAGAGAAAGAACTGGTGGAGTCTCAATATAGATAGGTGTGTGTGTGTGTGTGTGTGTGTATATATATATATATATATATATATATATGTATGTATGTATGTATGTATGTATGTATATGTATATGTATATGTATATGTATATGTATATATATTTACTTTGTTTCTATTTTTCTTTTTTCTTTCTTTCTTTTCTTCTTCCCTTCCTACCTCTCTTCCTTACTTCCTTTGTTTCTTCCTTCTTTCCTTCCTTTCTTTATTCTTCACATCTTCTTTTGCAACATGGGTAATGTGGAAATGTTTTGCATGATTGCACATATATAATCTATATCAAATTTCTTTTATTTTCAATAAGGGCAGAAAGGAAAGAAGGAGGGAGCAACTTTGGAATTTAATTTTTTTAATGAATGTTAAGATTGTAATTTACATATAATTTTTAAAAATAAGATAAATAGAATTTTTAAAAAGAATAATTTTAAAGTGCTGACACACGTTAGGTGTTATGTTGCTTTTTCCCTTCCCTTCCCAAGGTTGACACTTGGCACAATGGGACATAAAATGAATCATTAAGTAGATTGTATACTTAATGACTTACCTTACATTAAAGACTAACTTTAGCAACTGGAGGCTCATGTTTGGAATTTGGTCTAATATTCTCTGAGGGAGTTAACTAAAGACTATAACAGAAGCTGACAAAAGGAAGAGACTTGGGAGATGATATAGAAGTCCATCCCCTAAAAAAGAAGGAAACATGATTAATGAGTGATCATCCATCCTTTACTTGAGGATTTCTAAAAAGATGAATCATTATTTCCAGAGGCAACCTTTCCTACTTAGGGGTAGCTCTGATTATTCGGGTAAGAGTGTAGAGATAAAAATTGTTAAGGGATAAAATAGAGGTAGGAGGCTATTGTAATAATAAGGGAAAAGGCCTAAATTAGACTTGTTGCAGTAGAAGTAAAAAGCAAGAATTACATGAGCAAGACACCATGGACACATAAGTACTGGCAGGTAACTGAATTTGTATTGTAAGCTAAGGGGAAAAGTAAAATATACCTATTAGGAATATTAGACTATAATGATAAGAGAGGTCTTGTTTTTCATGCTCCATACTACAGCAAATTTTATCAATAACCCCTCTACCTGTTAAAGTTGCTTTAATGATGATATCTGAAAAGCAATAAAAATATATAAATAAACTATGCATTTGTAGTGTAACAGGAAATGTTGAAGAGTATATACATCTCTTCAGTTTCATTCATTCATTCATTCATTCATTCATTCATTCATTCATTCTTTCTTCCTTTCTTTCTTTCTTTTTCTTTTTTTTTTGGTTTGATCTCCAAAGTGAAACTAAATGTGTATAGTGGCCTGCACACATGTAATTGCACTCATACTCTGGGAAAATATAATTGCTTGATCATTTTTTCTCAATAAGGAATCACTATTATCATAGATGAAATGTTTTCCCTGAATCACCTGGACAAAACATTGTTCCAAAATATTTAAAAATAATGTTTTTATTAGAGGTCATCGTATCAAATATTCATGGACCCCAGGTATACAAAATGAGAATTTTATCAATCTAGAGATCTGTCACAGTAAGTTAAAACTACATGGGAACAAGATAACATACTTACCATGCAGATCATCCTGTGTGCTATAAAAGTTACACTGCAGTTACTTCTAGTGATCCTATAGATTATAGAACATGAGGATTAGAATCTATGGTGTGAAGCCTTTCTAAGCCTTTTTCAGTGCTGCTTATCTACCTTTGCAATTCACCTGTTTCCCAACTCTTACCTTGTATTGGTAATTAAGGTTGAACTTTTTTTTTTACTGTTTTCTCTTTTGGAATGCTAAAGTAATCAAGTGCTTTTGATTAAATCTTACTAGGTGCTAAGCCCTAGGCTCACACCCTTTTGCTGATTAGGTGTGAATCCTTCAGGCCCTGAGTAGGGTATAAAAACTCAAAAGTTAGTATTCTGGCTGGTGCTGTCACTCATTGGAAGAGTATAGGTGTGGAGACTCTGGGTAGCTGTTGTTAAGAGCCCCCCACCTTTGAAGAAACCCAGATGTTTTGTTTGGAGCTCTCACTCACTGGAAGAGTGGCATGTGACTCTGGGTAAGCTGATGTAACTGCCCCCCAGCTTTGCTAACCCAGATGTTGATTTGTATTTGGTTTGTTTATAATTATGTTTGTAACTTGTATTTGCTCTGAAGTTCAGGTTGCTGGCTATTCCTTGTGAACTAAGTGAATGATATTTGTGTGTTGGATTAGAGTTAGATTGCTAACCCTTTAAAGTTACTTTCCTTAGTAAAGCAGATCAAAGAACCTGTGCTAGCATCTCTTGTTGCTGGTCTTCTGTTGGTCTTTCACCCCCAAAACAGCTGCTAGCCAAATTGTTGCTATATACCTGTGGCTCCAATAAGCTGTAGCATGCTCAGCAGCCACATCCCCATTAAATGGTCTAGGAAGACTGCTAAACCAGATTGAAGGTAACAGTCCTCAAACCCATCAGTGAGTTGGGGGGATGTCTACACATAGCATTCTACTTACCCCAGTAGAATGAGTGGAAGAGAAGAATTTGTTCCAATGGCCATGAATATGGCTGAAGCAGGTGCTGTAGAGTTCTTAGAGCTCAGACAGATATCAAAGATCTTAAGGTTATCCACTGTGTCCTGGGACATAGCCAGTCAAATTGACTTTTGTTCTGCCACTGGACTTTGATCTTTGTGGAAGAGAGAGTGAGACTGATGACTTTGTGCAACTCTGCTTCACTTAAATCCAATTAATACAGAAGTCTTCACCTTGTGATTTGATTGGTCCTCTTCAAAAACAAAGAACAAGCAACAACATAGAAAATGAGCTTCACATTCCAATATTTATTCAACTAAAAAAGCACATATTTTAAACACTTGTGTAATAGTACTGAAAATATTAAATATTTAAAAATAATAAAAGATAACAATTTGTTTGACCCATTTGTATCTGAACTCCAAAACACATGGGAAGAATCTTCTGTAATAATATTACGAAAAAATAATATGAAAGACATGGGGAGAAATGATTATATGTTACAAAATTTATATCTACCATATACCTACCTTTAAAAATATTATCTAGTGTCTATAATAACATACTGAAAACCTTTAATCCTCTATAAAAAAACAGATGTTCTCTCCATAATTTAAATGAAGACCCCAAAATATCCTTAGATTTAAATAAACTGTGTATCTATATAAAACTTTTGTCCACAATTGGTTTGATATAATAGCAATTCATAATATTTTAATGAAAGCAGTCTTAGTAAATGTTGCTATGTCAAATACTCATAATCTACAAAATATATGAAATTCACCTATTTAAAATTGTAGATAACAGGTGGAAGAAATTAAAATTTGGCAACAAAATGAGGTATAAATCATCCCTGTTTTCCTTGTTTGCTGCTGGCATTGTCTCAAACTTGCTTTCAATGAATCTATAGAAGATGAGCTCATACATTGTATGCCCAAGCTCTTATTCGATCCCCCCCAAAAAACCATAAATAAAAGCAAACATTTTACCCACTTTTGTTCTGTCTATAGAATATTAAATATAAAGAAATAGCAGGAAAGGTATTTCACCTTGGACTATTTCTATATGAATGCAATAAAAATGACATTGACATACTACTGTTAATAAAATAACCTACTTATAACACAACCCTTTATCCATGTTGTAAAAGTTTAGGAATGGCAAAGTAAGTACATGCTAGACATGGTAATGGATACAGGGGACTTTGGGTGCCCAGAGATTGCTACAGTAGCTATGAGGATCTAACAAAAATGCTGGAATGTTAGTGAATTGGACTTTTACAATACCACTTATTTGGTCAGCACTCTGGTCAACGTTCCTAAACATTAGCATCCTATTTTCAAATGTGTTTAAGAATCAAAGAAATAATGTGGGTAGGTTAGCTTCACAGTTGGCCCAACTTGAAAAAGCCATAATAATGAGGTTGACGTTGAAGAAAGGAGAGTAAGTGGCACTTGTTTGTGTTCTGGTACCAAAAATTCATTGGAAAAATAAATACCAATACCACACTTATTGGAAATGCTTCAATGCAAATGGTAAATTAAGGGAACAAACCAGAAGTGTGCATGATAAGAATTGAAGATATAAATGTTCTCAACATTAGCTAGGTCTATGTCATAACAACACTGGATATAGATCTTACCAGGTATAAGCAAGAGAGTCAGTATGCTTATTAGCAAGAGTACACTTAGCTTCAAGTCATACAACAAAGTATTACAGACTAATGCAGGGTGATGGTGAAAAATAATGACATTCCTTTAATTAGATTAGATTAAATTTGAGCAGAATATGAGGGAACTACTAAGATATGAAATATGAAAAACATTAAAGAACCAAGGCCATTCAAAATCTTTATTTAATTCAAACTTCAAAAAATCTACTAAATAATAAATGCCTAATAAAATAATTCTGTTGTTTTAAATGGTTTTGAAGTGACGAATACCTTTATACTGAATTTTGAAAAAAAGTGCTTTTTTTTAGTTTAACAGAGAATCTTAACCTACATCAAAACAGAGTAATTTGAAGAAATTGACTATTGCAATAATCATACTGAACAAATGTGTTCTCCTACAATATATAGGGAGTGCATAAAACATTTGCGACCTGTGTATGTGGTAACAATTACCTAAGAAAGAACAATAGAAGGAAAGATTATACAATCAAGAAATATAATTAAAGACAGGACTCAGACAACATCATGTAAAAAAAAACTCGACAGATCTATCGAATACCTGCATATATGCTAAGGAAGATTGTGCTAGGGAAGATTGCATCAATATCTACTGCAGCTGGTATGAATAGAAAAGTTAAACATCCTATTTTTTCTTTAAACTCAACAAAAAAGAACACTGTAGGAAGGAGGCCAGGAAAAAAAAGAGTATATGAGAAATTTAAGATTCAGTTAGTCAATAAGAAGAAGGCAAAAGTCAAAAGTTTAAGGCAATAGATGGAGTAAAAAATGTACAAAGTAAAAAACAAACAATTCAATATCTATCTAAAACTCTTCTATGGAGACTTGAGAAGCAAACAAATCAGAGGAAGAAGCAAACCTCCGGAGAAGGTAGATGTGGAAAATTTCTGATCATCTATATGGTCACAAAAGTGCCATACAACAAAAACACATATTAGATCGCACAGGAATTAAAATGTATGTGTGTACATACACACATACATTTTATACACACACATACACATATGTGTATATATACACATATACATATGTATATATACATTATATATAAATTTTATTCCAATTCATTTTATTTCTTATTTAATCGAACTTCTGTATATAAATAAGTGTGTATGCATACACACTTACACATATACATACACATATGTGTATATGTGTGTATATGTGTATGTGTATATATACACACACATACATATATGGCAGTGACTGAAACTCTCACTTCTCAAAATAAAAAAAAAACCCTAGAAAATAGTGGGTCTAGAATAAAACCCATCATTATTGGTTCAAAGAGAAGACCATGAAAAACAAAGAGAACTCCATCAGTTTTCTCTCACGCATGAATATAATCCCACCTTTAAAAATGGAGTGAAGTCCACTTTTCACTACTTGAAGACAAGAAGACACCTGGCTTCTTTAAATATAAGCCACTATGACATAAATAAGATATCTTACAGGAATTGAAGCCCTTCATGGTTCCTAAATTTATAATTCATTGTTATCTTTTTCTAAGTAGAACTGTATATGGCTTCCAGTTTAAAGATAGTATTGCAATAAATTATATTATTAATTACTTAATGAAGAGAGATGACATCTACCTACATAATTCCATTGAGGTTAGGGAGTCAATGATTTCTTGATCTCATAGAACTGACTTCCAAATATATTAAAATGTAATTAGGGATGAATAATTATAAAGTCCTTAATATACTCTAAAGAAATATAGAAACAAGCTTGAATACAGAGGCAAAATTGAACCAATGGACAAAGGTGATACTTTTATGAATTCCTCCAGGAAAGAAATATCAAGCATGAAGTCTTCCAAGAGTAAGTTGTGGCTTGATATATCAAGAGACTTACTGATATCCTGAAATAATAGCTCAATGGGGAAACAACAACCACTACAATTTTGAATCAATTAAAAACTATGCACTTTAAATTTTACATACACTTTTAGAACTATAAAATGGACCTAAACCTGGATGGAAATCATCCCAACAAAATCTCACACAACATTAAACAAACAAGCAAAAACAAAAAACAAAAAACCAGGTCTCATCCCCCTATGACAGCAGTAAAGTGATTAACTTTTGTTTATCTAAGGGAGAAAGATAATTGATGGGCGACATTAGAATCATGATGAATAGTTTAAGAACTTAAAAAAAACCACTTTGGGAACAAGCAGTTACCACTATCCAAGTCATCATTGGCAATGGTTGATGACAGTATATGAAATTGGATTCATCAAATGTCACCGAAAGCAGTTAACCTAGAAATGGAGCCTTTGAAATGGCTCACATCCAAGGATCACATCAAATGAATTCCGTGAGAAATGTTCACATAAACTCAATAAAAAATACATGGACAAAAAACTGTCTAACAAATAGCTAAGTCATGTATATTTGTTTACAGAATTGAAGGGTATACCAATGGCATTTCAGATACCGGATATTGCCAGTAAGTCCAAAGAACGGTTATCCTTAGGGAGCTAAGAATTAGTGACCACTGACGATTTTTCAAGGAAAGATTTAAAAAAATTCCAAGACAAAACCTTCAAGTTTTAACATCCACCAAATACTTAATTGAATATTACCTAATGGATAGGTTTACACATTAGAAGTTCACTCTGTTTCATAAACTAATACATGACAAATCCCCATATTACAAATATTAATCTCAAGATGTCTTTGATGAGCCAATAAATAAGCTCTATTGGAATTGAACCATTAATACACTGAACTATTGTCCACAATTACATGTAGAAAAATATTAACCATGTTGTTAAAGGTGTCACTATATCTCTGAAAAGTATGATTTAAGAAAAGGCTTTCAAAATTAAAATTTTGTGGGTAAGAAGTGAAGTAGACATTACTCTGTCACTTTACCTGCCACTGGAATTGTTCTGAAGATATGTTTAGTGTTTTTACATTATAACATTTTAATTAAATTATAAAAAGCAATAATTGTATCTACCTGTGCAATAGGACACAGAATGTTAGACGTAAAAGGTGGCAAGATTGCATCTTGTATCAGGACAATTTATATCTGCATCTGAACAAGAAAGATGAGAAAAGTGAAGTGGTTAATATTAAACTAACTCCTAGATTCACATTTTTATTGTGGTTTAAGAGCTCCCTCTCCCTCATTCTCATACTGCAAAAAGTAATTTCTTTATAAAAACTTTTTAAGTTTAGGAGTACTAGTATTCTTTTCTCCATTTCCAGAGTGGGAAACACGGTCCTTAAACACAAGGATTAAGTAATATAACTTGATCAGATGAACATTTAAGAAACAAACAAAAAAAAGTCAAAGCTAACTGTGAAGTTTTCATATTTCATATGTGTTGAGGAGTGCAAAACAAGGTAATGATTCTGTGCAGTGGATACTCAGAGAGTAAGAGGTTTTATGACTTTGTGAAGATTTCATCTGAGCTTTAGTAACAATAGAGTTCTTTTCTAGCATTTAACGTATCAGTGAGTCAACCAGAATTTATTGACTATTTGCCAAGGCATCTACTAAATCCTATGGATACAAAGATGGACAAAAATAGATCCTAATGGACAGCCATGTGGTGGAGTGGATAGAGTGCTGGGCCTAGAATCAGAAAAACCTGAGTTTAAATCTGGTTTCAGAAACTTATTAGCTGTGTGACCCCAGGTAAGTCATTTAACCCTATTTACCTTATCTCCCTCATCTGTAAAATGAGGTAGAGAAAGAAATAGCAAACCACTCTAGTATCTTTGCCAAGGAAACCCCAAATGGGGTTATAAAGAACTGAACACAACTGAACAACAAATCCTTAAGGGGCTCATAATCTAATAGAGAGAAAGCTTACAAAAAATTATATGATATACATAGATATCTGTAGATAATCTCTTTGGGAAGTGACTAGCAAAAAAGAAGAATAAGAAGGCCTCTTGTAAGATATAGGATTTTAACTTAGACTTGAAAGAAGCCAGGGACATCTAAGTGAGTAAGGAAAGTATTCCAGGAAGTCAATCAAAATGTAAGAGGTCTTACATGGACTGTTTTTTGTAAAGAACAATAAGGAAGCCCAATTGTAGAGTAGGTAGGGGTTAATAAGGTATAAAATGACTAGAAAAGAAGGAAAAAAGCAGATTGTGAACAGGTTTAACAGACAAAAAGAGGATTTAATATTTTATCTTGGAGGCAAATGGGGAAACCACTGGAGTTTATTGAATTGGAGAATAACATGATCAGAACTGTGCTTTAGGAAGATTAATTTTATAGCTTAGCAGAAAATGGCCTACAGTAGGAGACTTGAATCATGGAGGGCATCTAGAAAGAATGGAGTAATGAGGACTTGTACCAGGGTGGTGACATTGTCAGAGGAGAGAAGGGGGTGTGTACAAGAGATGTTATGAAGGTAAAATAGATAGAACTTCACAATAAATGAGATTTGCAGGAGGGGAGAGAGTAATGACTTGAAGATGATATGTAAGATGTGAACCTGGGTAAGTGGTAAAATGGAGGTACCCTAAATAATAATATGGAAATTAGGAAGCAAGAAGGGTTTGGAGGAAAGGATCAATTCAGTTTGGGATGAATTTAGTTAAAATATCGATTGACACATCTAATAGTCAATTAGAGATTCAAGACTGGTTGTCAGGGTTAGGGGTAGATAAGCAGATATGAGAATCATCCAGATAGAGATGACCACTGAATTCATGAGAGTTGATGAGATCATAAAATGAAATGGTATGGAGGAAGAAGAGAAGCAGGTATAGGTTAGAGTTTGGGGAGATATCCTGCAGTTATCTAGTATGACCTGAATGAAGATCCAGCAAAGAGATATATACAGGCTACGTGAACCTAAGAAACCTTCTTAACCTTTCAGACCTCCAAGCTAATTTCTAAAGTTTTTAATTGCAGAACAGATGCTGATCCACTTGGATGAAGGTAGTTTCCACACTGGGATTTTTCTATACCAATCAACAGAAATATGTAGTTAGAAGAGGCTTCTTGGAGGCGGCGGGAAAATCTGATCTCACTTGGTGTAGTAGAAAAGATTGAGGAGGGCTTTAGTCCTTCATAATGTTCATTCATTTTTAGATATTTTGGTAAAACTATTACAAATTTAATAACATATTAGGGAATTTATTTATCTCATGAACAACAATAAAAGAAATAATGCCAAACAGCATAGAACTTTATAGCACAGGATACGCTAGGTGATTATTTCAGTGGAGAAAGCAATCAGATTAATAGCTTGAATTTGCCAAACACATAAAGCAATTTAAAGCATGAAGAGATTTTTTTTTCATTTCATATACTTAGGAAACAATCTGCTTTTTCATTTCACATTGAAGGCAGGTGTACTTCAAGAATATTGTTCTTTGAAGAAACAAGATAAAAGCTAATATGAGAGTTAATATTTTGTTGTCATTGCTATTCTATGCACAATGAGTTTGTTTGGTGACCATAACAAAAGTTGTAGATAATTCACATTTTTATAACTTTTCACAGTTACCAACTACTATATTATCTCCTTTGATACTGGCAACATCTGTGGATGTTAGGGGGTGCTCATGCTGCTATCAAGAGATTAGTGATTTGTTCAAGTCACATAACTATTAATTAAATGTAGGAATAGTATCCCGTCGCCTGACCCTTTGTGGAGCAACAGAAAGAACATTAACTTCTCGCTCACTAGACCTGTGTTTGAGCTTGGCCTATTCCTCTTATTAGGTGTGCCACCTCTGAAAGGCAACTAGATGCAACAATCATTTATTATGCATGCCCCCAATAACTTGGCTAGACCTTGGAGATACAAATATAAAAATGGCACAGCCAAAAAAAAAAGATTTACATTCTATGGAATGAGGAAACAAGAGGAAAGGGGAGTGGGCAGAAAGAGTACAAGACACATAAAGACTGCTATAGCAATAGATAGGGAGCCATGAGGCATAGTGCAATTTAGATAAATTGTTCTGGAAATATTTGAGGAGGGAGAGAACACTTAAAACCATTGGATCAATGAAGGTTATACATGTGCTGGTAAAAAAAAAACATGTGCTGTTACATGTTTAAATGTCTCTCTGGGGTGAAAATGAATGTGGGTCATGCTTTTAAGTTTAATCTGCATTATTAGTGTTTCTTCTATCACTTCCTTATATGCAGACAATCAAAAAAAGAAACATATAACATTTGATGATATCTGAAGTATAAAGGTTCACATTAAAATTTTAACAATTGACTTTCACGAGTCAGTTAAATGTTTGTTCCAACACACTGCTGGCTAGACTAATTTTCCTCACCTGTAAAATGAGATAGATAAATAGATAATAAATTAATATATCAATCAATGAATATTTATATAGTGCCTGCTATGCTCCAGGTACTGTGCTAAGCTAATATGTAGATAATAGATAATAGTTTGATAGGTAGATAATAAATAAATATCTAGACACATGGTAGATTGATAAATCATGACTAGATATAGATAGATAGATAGACCATTAATTAGCTGCTTATTATGTGCCAAGTATTGTGCTAAGAATTTCAGGAATAGATACAAATAAATAATACAATCCCTATCCTCTAGAAGCATACATTCAAACAAAGCATAAAAGAGAGATGGAAAAGTGTGTGTGTGTGTGTGTGTGTGTGTGTGTGTGTGTGTGTGTGTGTGTATGTGTGTATCATTATAGAGAATGGATTGAGCTGGGGTTAAAGTGAACATAGCTTGAGCCCCTCATGAAATGATACTCCTAACTAAAGACTCACCAATCAGGAGATCAAGATAGATCTCCAAGGTAAGTTTCAGCTTTAATAGTATATGAATATTGATCTTCCAACTAGTTTTATCTAGGTCTGTTTAATCATGGTTTTCATGGTTTTGGAGTCTTCTGTCTTAATGGCACATCCTGACTTGCCATGCTACCATGGGTCCTAGACATTCAGACTCAGCAAACACCAATAAATCCCTACCTCTAAAATTATATTCTTCTAGACATCATTTAGTCTTCCAGCTTATCCTAGAAGATTTAAGTGAAGGTTAACCCACTAAGTCCTGAAGCATCCCATTAACATTTGGAATAGCTCCTAAGGTGAAGGGGTCCATTTACATTACTTAATCTTATTGTGCACATTGTCAAATCATTTTGGCAGTTTTATATCTATGAAGGCTCTTCCATTTACTAGCTGTATTTCAGGCCATTTACCTATCTTCTATGAGCCTCAGTTTCCTCAAATGTAAAAGCTTAGATGAAGTGACTTCTAGTTCACTTCTAGCTCTAAAAGCTTTGTTGCTGTAAGAGTATATGATTTTATTAATATTTCTCTCATCTTTAAATTGTTAAGTTCCTAAGATTTCAGAATTGGCCTCCAGGATGAAAAACAATAGTTAAGCATGTGTTTTCCCTCTTCAGTTATATGGGTTATCTAAATAAAAACATTACTGCACAAGAAAAGAAAGCAGGGATCAAGGCCTAGTTTTTGCCAAGGATCTCTTTTATCTTTGTTTTCTGCCTCTTGGCAAGCACCACAGGTCTACAGGAGAAAGTGTTGATCCACTTATATGCATGAGATAGTTTGTTATAAACATTTATTTTTAGAGGTTGTGATTGTCTAACGGCACAATAAATTACCTCTATTTGCATAATAGAATTGTTTGCTTCTTTGATCTTCTCTCCAGATTGGAAATTATTAATATTTAGTCATACACAGGATGAATGTTTGGTTTGTGTATGTTAAATTTTAAACATATACCACAGTCATGAATTTTATTTTCCATTGTCTCAGACTACTGATGGGTATTTTAAGCATTTGTCCTCCAAAAAGTACTGAGGATAAAATCAGTACGTTTGTATATACATATGCATGCCTGCATAATACTCATAAACACATGGACACACATGCATGTTACATAACACAACCATGTTTATGTATGTGCATGCCTGTTTACATCTATACATATATGCATGTGTAAGCATCTATTATTCTAATGTTTTTGTGTTAATTTGTCATTGAAACACATTTGGCCTGGAAATATACTGACAAAACTCATAAGTGCTGACTTGGAGAAATTAGTGATATATATGTATGTATGTATGTATGTATGTATGTATGTATGTATACATACACACACATATATATATATAATATATATATATGTAATAACTATAGAATGAAGTGGAAGTTGGATAAGTTTTAGACAAAAATATTTTGACAGCAGAAATCTCATATATAACAAGCATTAATGAAAAACAATGCCATCTTGGAGTGGGGGGAGGGTAGAAATGGGGAGAAAATTTGTAACTCAAAATCTTGTGGAAATCAATGCTGAAAATTAAAAATATTAAATATAAGGTATGGAATTCAAAAAAAGAACAAAAAAAGAAAGAAAAATATATAGGGTCATAGATGTAGAACTGGGAGTGACCTTTGCCATTGTGTTCCAATCTTCCTCTCCTCATATTGCATTTGAGCAAGCAGAGACCCATATACA